>NC_141042.1:3707500-3850000 GCF_052040795.2 Danio rerio
GGAAACCAGCCTGGAAATGGCCAAACCCCCTCTAAAACCAGGCTGGTCAACCAGATAAAACCAGCCAACCAGCCTAGGCTGGTTTAAGCTGGATTTTTCAGCAGGACAATCAACTTACAGATTCTCTACAGCATATTGAGACTTTTATCGCAGCTCACATTATATCTTACAGTTTTCCTGTAAGATATAATGTGCAATCGCTCCATATCCTATTTTTTGTGCCATTATTTAAATGATTTAAAAGCTGTTTTCGTCACGAATAAAGTCTCTTAAACTACACATTAAATTAAAACCTATTTTGGACTTGTTTACACATTGCTTCTACGACGTGTTCGTGTCCAAAGCGCTTGAAATACGTCGCGTTTCCGAGTTTCGATGCGTATCTCGCATTTAGTTCGTTTCTTTAGGCGCGAACAGTGCTCGAACAAATGCGCATGCGCCAACCGCGTCCACCGGCTTTTAACAATCAAAGGTATGTGCGCTGTAATTAGACGAGCAGAGATCAAGTCAAATATTCGTATATTACTGGCAATGATGCTGTAATTATCACACAAACATCTCCAGACAAGTTCACACAAACTCTGGGAAGTGATTCATAGCCTTCAGGAGTAATCTCCGACGGGACAGAAATCATCTACCAAATAAGGCTGCTGGTGATGAAGGCTGACCTCTGAACTGCTGGAGGAAATGCTTTCGAAAACAAACAAATGGATCTGGGGCTGAAATCAGTGCTGCTGATGTGTGTGAGGATCTGAGCTCTTCAAAACACGCCATTAAGGAACTTCCTATCGCTTCTAACTGGAGCACAATCTACTGCTAACATTGTTTTATGACGGATATAGCTGCGGTTACGAAACAGTACCATTATTAGCAGTGGCGCAAAAAGGGGGTATGCAGTATATGCGGCGCATAGGGGCGCCACATATGGGGGGGGCGCCATTGTGCCCAAACTATTTTTTTAAATTATCCTTATTAAAAGTTATTTAATAAAAATAAATAATTATGTTTTGTTAAAAAACATTATTTTGCATTTTATACAAATATAACATTGTTATTGTTTAATTCAAAATCATTTAACACAATAACATGCAGTCACACAGCCTAAATTGTTTATGTAGATGTAATTGTTTAGATTAATTTTTATTTTTATCAAAATAAACTGTCAAATCATACATAATGTCAAAAGTTATAAGGTTAATCTGAAAATTTGTCTTCATTTATTATTAAATAATTAATTAAATGATTAGTTTGCCAAAATAAGAGGGATCACACAAAATTTGAACCCGCATACCCCTCAGTAAATGTGTAGTTGCGCCCCTGATTATTAGGCTTCTAACACCCTTTATTGGAAATATACCACATCAAGTGTTTTGTCTTAATAAAAAGTCATGGTGTATTTTAAAGTAGCATTAGGCTGAGTCCTTTAGTTATTATTATTTTTTAAAACTTATTTTTTCAATGACTCGGTCACACCCTCAAGCGAATTCAAAACCTTTATGAGTTTCATTTTTATGTCAAACACAACATTAAACTACTCTGTTAAAGTAGTTGGGTTAAAAATACAACTATATACCCAACTATAGGTTATAGCACCTTCCCAACTATGGGTTATTTTGATTAAATGTTTTTTTTTTTCATTCTGGTATTGCTATTGCTACTAGTTTCACTATTAATTTGATAATTATGGCTGTGTAAATAAATAACAAACTTTTTTTAAATTTTTTTTTACAAAAATATTGAAAATGCTTTATTTCCATTACATTTTAGTTCCAGACACTTTTGTTAAAATAAAGAATCACAAACAAAGAAGAAACAGAACAAAGTAGAGAGTTATAAACTGTGCAAGCAGAAAATCATGTGTTGATTCGTGCTGTAGAGGCTGTCCAGCAGCTGCAGCAGGCTTCACTCAGTGTCCACGATGTACAATACAGTATCACCACATCCAAACGTTTCTACATATGGTCCTGGATGGTGAAACGGATATAAAAAACACGACAGAGAGGTAAATTGATAACAAAAACACAACAATGTTGCGTTATAGCCCAAATAAACTTTATCACACAAAAACTAATTTATGCACGCATATTAATGCAGCTGTTTTGTGTCAGTTAAATCAGTCGACTGTTAAAATTCAATTTTATAACCCAACTGGTTGAGTTATTATATAAATAACCCAATAAAGGTTAAAAATAACCCAACAAAGCACCAAATAATTAACACAACTGTTGAGGTATTATATAAATAACCCAATAAAGGTTAAAAATAACCCAACAAAGCACCAAATAATTCACCCAACTGTTGAGTTATTATATAAATAACCCAATAAAGGTTAAAAATAACCCAACAAAGCACCAAATAATTCACCCAACTGTTGAGTTATTATATAAATAACCCAATAAAGGTTAAAAATAACCCAACAAAGCACCAAATAATTAACCCAACTGTTGAGTTATTATATAAATAACCCAATAAAGGTTAAAAATAACCCAACAAAGCACCAAATATTTAACCCAACTGGTTGAGTTACTAATAAATAAACTAATAAAGATTCAAAATAACCCAACAAAGCACCAAATATGTTTAACTCAACTATCGGATTACATAAATAACTCTAAAGTTTCTTAAAGAGTGTTTAGAAAAATGTTAGAAAGCTGACGCCCATAAGAAAAACAATTACTATGGAAGTCAACAATTACATGCTTTCAGCATTCCTCAAAACATCTCCTTTTGTGTTGAACAGATAAAACAGACACATAGTTGAATGATGATGACAACAGATTTTAATTTTTAGGGTGATGTTGGAAAATAGGAATAATTTTTTTTATTATTTTTTGTCTCTTTTTCTTTTAATTAAAGAATTATTTGTATTGGTCATGTAAGGGTCATATATTAACTGAACTTCCACTGTTGTGTGTGAGTGCTGTGCACACTAATTAGCATTTTTGCAGAAGTAGATAGATGCGGGTCCAAAATTAAATTCAGCTCTGCAGAAACTTCCTGTCTGAAGCGAGGTATTAAAACTGAACACAGAACACAGAAAGTTGTATGCTTTTTCTGTTGTGCAGAGAATTCGTAGAAAAAGAGGAAGTATGTCTAAGGTGCGGCCAATGGAGGACTGAACAATTACTGACAAATGACGTTACACCAAAACTCCACCTGTTAATATCAGTTGTGTATATATGCTGGAGTCCAGAAATGTATGTTAGTTGTGAACCTCTTGAATGTAATTCTTGTATTGCATTGGGGTAACGTAACCCAGAACTCTGTCATCCAATTATTCATTTGTATCTAATAAATTACTAATATTTTTGGCATTAAAGAAAACCCTCTCCAGACCTTTTCTTATTGAGCACGCATGGAATTGGCTAGATATTCCAACACTGAACTATCCTTCTAATCCAGAAAACAAACAGGTTGTAAGAGTTACAAAGTTACAAATAATGAGAATTAAACAATCGGTCACTATCTTGAACCTCAAACCAATTTATTGTACAATTTCATCCGGTTGTCGTCCTATTGAATCTCACATGGTGTGAATGAAGACAAAAATAGCACTACAGTCAACATCTTGGCCTATTTGTTAAAAATATAACATTAATTTGGCTTACTAAATATATCTAAAACATTTTACTTAGTAAAACCCCACAGTATAGGCCATAGTAACAGTAATATTGTGTGATCAGAGATGCTCTTCTGCAGATCTCAGTGGTAGCGAGTGCTTATTTGAGTTACTGTTGCCTTTCTATCAGCTGGAACCAGTCTGGCTATTCTCCTCTGACCTCTGGCATCAACAAGGCATTTGCGCCCACACAACTGCCGCTCACTGGATATTTTCTCTTATACAGATTCTCTGTAAACCCTAGAGATGGTTGTGCGTGAAAATCCCAGTAGATCAGCAGTTTCTGAAATACTCAGAGCAGCCTGGCAGCAACAAGTCACGTTCAAAGTGACTTAAATCCCCTTTCTTCCCCATTCTGATGCTCGCTTTGAACTGCAGCAGATCGACCATGTCTACCTGCCTAAATGCACTGAGTTGCTGCCATGTGATTGGCTGATTAGAAATTTGCGTTAACGAGCAGTTGGACAGGTGTACCTAATAAAGTGGCCGGTCAGTGTATTAAAACAGCATGCAGGTTATAGATTGATACATGGCTGCAGGTTTAAGCTGTTCTGTGCTATTAATGATTTCATTCAGGCTTCAGTTATTCATCATAAAGAGCATCTGTGTGTGGTTCTGCATCTATCTGGGCGACACATCGCATTTGTTTGGGCTTCGCTTTGCAGTGGATCATTTACAAAGTTCCAGAATGTGTCACAAGAGGGCAGCACAGCGCCAAGCTACAGAATAAAACGAAAAGCCATCGAGAAAGCAATGCCCTGAGAAGTGCAGACATGGCTTTGTTCATCATTGCTTCGAGAAACATGAGAACGTTTGACAACTAAGCGATTCAGAGTAATATTAAGCACATTTTCTTGCCTCATAGAACCACAAGCACACATAAAATATTCATTTAGCGAAGGGGAACGTGCTGCTATAAAACACATCAAATGTTTATAACTTTAAAATCTAATGTACCAAGCCAGATGAACAAAAATAATGACAATTATATTCTGAAATATCATATTCGGCTGAAGAAACAGAATTTCTTTGCCTTAAAAAAGTATTGCTGGCTTTTTTGAGGGAGATTAAACATTTATTTTTAATGCAGCAGCATCTCTGAAGTCATTAAATGTGAGTTATGTTCAGAAAATGATGTACAGTGGACTTTTGAAAATGCTCGGGGTGTTGTCTTTAATAACATGCACTCAAATGCAAATGGCATCTTGTGGATTAAGAATTTCAACTGACAAAATGGCAGCAGATTTCTTGTAAAACAGGACCCGCCATATCAGATTTTAAAAAAATCTTCAATTCAGCTACACAAATAAGTTTAGACTCTCAAAGAAATGCTGGGTTGTATTATCCCAACCCAAGCAAACACACAATGTTACCATATAGTTTGGTAAATTTTTTATTTTTTTGGAAACCACCATATAAGAACATTCCAAGCATGTGCTGGGAAGTCTGAGAACGTTATTTATTTGCTGAGATGCTGGGTCAGAAATGGACAAACCCAATTGTCAATATTTGACCCAACATTGGCCTACAAACCATTTTGTTTTGCTAACGATGTCTAAATGAGCACATAGGCGATGCAGATTTATGTCGAAACGATTTTAAGAAAAAAAGAAAAGTATTGTAATAACCCAAACATTGGGTTTATCAATGTTTGACATCCCTGCTGAAAAATCCAGCTTAAACCAGCCTAGGCTGGGTGGCTGGTTTTAGCTGGTCGACCAGGCTGGTTTTAGAGGGGTTTTGGCCCTTTCCAGGCTGGTTTCCAGCCATTTCCAGCCTGGTCTTAGCTGGTCAGGCTGGGAGATGACCAGCTAAAACCAGCTTGACCAGCCTAGCCAAACTGGGAGTCCAGCCAAAACCAGCTATATCCAGCTTAAACCAGGCTGGTCAAGCTGGTTTTAGCTGGATTTGGCTGGTCACTTTCCAGCTTGACCAGCTAAGACCAGGCTGGAAATGGCTGGAAACCAGCCTGGAAATGGCCAAAACCCCTCTAAAACCAGCCTGGTCAACCAGCTAAAACCAGCCAACCAGCCTAGGCTGGTTTAAGCTGGATTTTTCAGCAGGGATAGCATTGGGTTAATAGACTACCCAGCGTTTATTTAAACATCTAATGATGTCGATCACAAATTGCTATCAAAAATATTTTAAGAATGTTCTGGGTTATTTGTTTGCTGGGTCAGAAATGGACAAACCCACCAGTTGGGTTTAAATACAATTAAAACTGTATGCATTAATTAACCCAAAATTGGGTTTATCAATATTTTGACCCAACATTGGCCTACAGCCTAGCATTTATTTTCATGGTAATGATATTTATCACACAGGCGATGCAGATTGATATTAAAATGATTTCATGCCAATTAAAAGATTTATTGTAATAATTAACCCAAAACATTGGGTTTATTAATATATGACATAGCATTGGGTTAATAGCCTACCCAGCATTTGTTGAAATATCTAATAATGTTTAACACATATTGCTATCAAAAAGAGTTTGAGAATGTTCTGGGAACGTCCTGGGAACATTGGATGCTTGCTGGGATGCTGGGTCACAAACGGACGAACGCAACAGTTTGGTTAAACACAGTTAAAATTGAATGTATTAATTAACCAGGGCGAGGCAGTGGCGCAGCAGGTAGTGCTGTCGCCTCACAGCAAGAAGGTCGCTGGGTCAATCCTCGGCTCATTTGTTGTTTCTGTGTGGAGTTTGCATGTTCTCCCTGCCTTCGCGTGGGTTTCCTCCGGGTGCTTCGGTTTCCCCTACAGTCCAAAGACATGTGGTACAGGTGAATTGGGTAGGCTAAATTGTCCGTAGTGTGTGTGAATGTGCGTGTGGATGTTTCCCACAGATGGGTTGCGGCTGGAAGGGCATCTGCTGCGTAAAAACTTGCTGGATAAGTTGTCGGTTCATTCCGCTGTGGCGACCCCAGATTAATAAAGGGACTAAGCCGACAAGAAAATTAATGCATTAATGAACCCTAAATTTTTTTTTGGGTTAAGTTAAATACAATTAAAATTGAATGCATTAAATAACCCATAATTGGATATGTCAATATTTGACCCCACAGTAATTTTTAGCCTACAACCCAGCATTTAAGGATGTCTCTGCTATCACATATGCAGATTGATAACGAAGCGATTTCATGCCAATTAAAAGAATGTAATGTAATAACTGACCCCAACCGTGTGCCAGTCAGTTGACCCAACATTGGGTTAGTAGCCTACCCAGAATATCTTTTAATAGCCAACGATGTCTATCACATATCCAGATTGATATCAAAAATATTTTATGACTTCATCTCAACCAGATAACAGAGCAACACACACTATAGCCTGCACCGTATAACATGTAATGCTAATTTGAGCAATGCCATTTCATATTCTTATTCCTCAAGATGTCATTTAGATTTCAGATTTATGAGTTGCGAAAGATAAACGGCCCAGGGTGTTCAATATATCAGTGCATTGAATTATATATTAAGCCTATGTGGCCTAACAAAAAAAACCCACACACACACAATGAAGCTTAGTGGGTTAAGGTTAGTCTGACAGGAAAATTGTTCCCGGGGCCAATAAAAACTGTTGACCCAGCAGCACCCGTCGTGTTTGAGATGTATAAGGCTCTGTAAGTGCCGTGAAAGTGTTTTTCGCGAACATATGTAGTTAAAAGAGCCCGGCAGCTCCGTCTAAACACGCGGCGCCCGGTGAAACGGAACCAGCCGCGCGTGAACAGTGATTATGAAGGGTTGCGCGCAATCTGTCAAATTGTCTCATTTGCATAATAAACTCGGAGAGCAGCCACTTTCCTCTCGCCGAGATAAACCCTAAGTGTATTCAAGCGAATTTTCAGAAAGAAGTCATTTGCTTCCTCAAAAAAAAAAAAAAGGTCTCGGTTAAGGTCGCATAAGAATTGGATTAGCATAACAGAAACTTCAAACCTCCCGCTTTTCATTTACCGGGGTACTTAAAGCTGAATTCGGTAACAGTCGATCATGTGTATGTAGATGCGCTCCAGAAACGCCGTCAGACATCTGTAATATGGAGGAGACGGAATTAAATTAACTCTTTTTTTTTTTTTTTTGGCTCGCAGGCGTGTAATAATTAACTTCTTTCTTCGGCAACATCTGCTTTATGTAATGCAAAGCAAACAAAGACAGAAATAACAAACATGGCGAACAATTCATCATGTGAACAATTAAGCGCTCGCTGATTGTGTTTGGATGTAATCCTCACAATTTTGTATTTTAAATGAGTTTTTTTTGGCTGTAATTTTGAGTCAAAGCTGTCAGGGAGGAATTTAATATAGAAAAACAAAAGCTATTGGGCATATTGAGATAGATAGATAGATAGATAGATAGATAGATAGATAGATAGATAGATAGATAGATAGATAGATAGATAGATAGATAGATAGATAGATAGATAGATAGATAGATAGATAGATAGATAGATAGATAGAAAGAAAGACATACAGACAGACAGACAGACAGACAGACAGACATCCATCCATCCATCCTTCTATCTATCTATCTATCTATCTATCTATCTATCTATCTATCTATCTATCTATCTATCTATCTATCTATCTATCTATCTATCTATCTATCCAGACAGACAGACAGACAGACAGACAGACAGACAGACATAGATAGATAGATAGATAGATAGATAGATAGATAGATAGATAGATAGATAGATAGATAGATAGATAGCCCAGACCTCCCCTCGTTCCCTTGGATCCTTCGATGGATGGATGGATGGATGGATGGATGGATGGATGGATGGATAGATAGATAGCCCAGACCTCCCCTCGTTCCCTTGGATCCTTCGATAGATAGACAGATAGATAGATAGATAGATAGATAGATAGATAGATAGATAGATAGATAGATAGATAGATAGATTACAGTGTAGGTGTAGTACCCGATTGAGCCAATGTTATTGGATTAAACGGTTGCTATACGGTAATATCATACCCTGGAAAGTCGTGATTAAACAATCACAATCAAGTAATGTAAATATAAATTCATGAAGAGGGTGTTTATTTTACACTAGGCTTAAATAGATTCTAAACCCAACACACACACTGAAAAAAAAGTGTTGCATGCAGAGCTTATTTGTGTTGAATTTAAACAAATCAAGTTTAATTATGTTTAACGTAATTTGTTTGTTTAAATTCAACACAAATAAATTGTTTACAACCACTTAACGTAAAAAAATTGAGTAAATCCAAGGAATCATCTTTGAATAATTTCTTTCATTGCAGGGTCAAATACAGTGAAACCCAATGTTCAGTTTAGATGTTCAATTAAATGCAAATTATACATTTTAACCCAATAGTTGGCTTTGTCCATAGTTGACCCATAATTGGGCTATTTTTTTATTTTTTTTATTGGTAACAATGAACCATTTCGTTTTGTAATAAGAAATTGGAATTAAATGGTGCATTTGTCTCAAAAAAATGGTCTGGTTAAAGTGTAATCATGAGAACCAGCGCCAAATTCTCCAGAAAACAAATGAAAGCATTGTTGAATCAAGTGCATTTGAAAGAATACGGCCCTGATTAGATCCGAACACAAGTGCGGCGAACAATTTTCGGAGCAATTATTGGGAGCAAAATGCATTCTATCTCGTTCATCTCCCGAAGATGATGTCTGCCTCTTTCTGCAGGATTACTTTTCCATGGCCTGATTCAATTGATGTGCCATTTGTAGCTCAAGCTCGGCTCTGCCACGGGCGGCGGACGGTCCAATTTACTTCTTTCTCATTTATTAGAAATTTCCATGGCTTTTGGCTGCTCGCATGCAAACGCCGCTTTGATGGGCTCCCGAGGAACAGCGCTAATGAGTTCGATGACTGACGAGAAAAGCAATTAGCCCCCGATCTCCTTCACCTTCTCTTTCGCATTGTCTAGAAAAATGAGGATCTCTAACCGAGCCTCAGCGCTACCTGGAACAACATTTATATCTACTAATCAGGTTCGGTGCGCATTATGAAAGTCTTTTTCTTATGAATGTCTAACACTCGGGCCGTGACGGATCACAACACTCAGGGTTTGGATCAGGTTACTACTTCTGTATCAGAGATTGGATAATTTTTTAGATCAGTGCATAATGAATACTAACTAACTAACTAACTAACTAACTAACTTAATTAACTAAGCGTGAGCGTAAACAGGGGTGGTGTTAAAAACATTGGGTTATTTCCAACCCAAGCTCATTCTGGAAACGTAGCCCCGCAGACGTTTAATTGGTTGTTATCTGGGAATATCATAACTTGGAATGTCATGATTGACCAATCAGAATCAAGTATTGTAAATATAAACGCATAAAGGAGGCGTTTATTTTACACTACGCTATAAAAAAAAAAGAATGATTTTATGGTTTATTCACACTAGCTGAAATGTACCGTAAAATAACGGATATTGAATTACAGAAATTTACCAAAAATTTAAATTTAAGGAAATTTCGGTAATTTAATATGTGTTATTTTACAGTATATATCTGTAAGTTAAAGGGTCTTATTTTACATTTTTTTCAGCTGCTTGAAACCATAAAATTAACAATTATATCCGTTATTTTACGGTATATTTCTGTAATTTAACAGCCGTTATTTAACTTCTTTCTCTGGCACCCCAGCTGCTGGAAATAAACCGTTAAATTAACAATTTTTTTTACAGTATAGGCCATTTTAAATGCATTTTGCCCATTTATTTGCAAGAGAACCATGTCTAAAAGCCTATACAAATTAAGATGTGGTCAATTAAACCTTAATTATATTAAAAAGCTAACGCACAAATATTTTTATTTTTACATAATTGCATTCAGTGGCTTGAAAAGGTTTCACTTCAAGGTTCCAAAATAAAAAAGTTAGTCAGAAAAGAGCAGTGTGCAAACACTCCCAGACATCAGCTTTGTTTTTCTCTCTGGTCTTCAAAGAAATGGCTTCATGGACCAGAGGGACAGTAAATAGCATCAGGTGAAAGGTTCAAGTCTCCAGACGAGGCCAGTGGCATTTGTTGAAGATCTGCACAGAATCCACTGATATTAACAGCCAGGCGGTCTTAAACCCACGATGAACAAAAGTAATCTCTGCAAATAAAGACATGCGAAAACTTCATCTGCGATAAATTCAATTAACTTGGCACATGCTAACAATTACACACAGCTATCTATTTCCGTCCCCAAGTCGCCATGTTGAAATTGCGATCAGCGGGTGGCCGAAGATGAGACGAGATGTTAGATTACGAGCATGTTGAGCTCATGCATGTGTTTACCATTCAGGTAGGAGGCCAGATTGTGAAAATAATTGATTGTTCTGTTGAGATGCCATGTGCGATGACAGCTGATTGGTCCTCGTATAAGCAATTTCATTTCGCCATCTGCCTTGTCAAACCGAGCTTATGAAATTTTAATGATCCTGCGGAAACGTACACTGCTAGATGCAGTCGACTTGATCATAACTAAGCCCTCTTTCAGGCCAAAACACCAGGCGCACAACCGTTTTCAGACAACATTTCTTTAATACAAAGTCAACATATCTACATACACAGTGGTTTCAAACCAATTATTGTGTGTCCGTCAGAAGTAACAGTTTGAAAGCGATAGCACTTGGCCTTCGTACAAAGGGAAACGATTCTCATGTTTGAGTTTGGCTTTTTTTTCTTCTCTTCTTTTGTTTTTTTCTGTTGGCCGTTGTGTTAATACGTTCACTTTTTGTATGTTGGTTCTTCGTTATTTGTACTCTAATCAGTTTGTACGTTTGGCTCCCGTTGTCAAAGCTCAAATGTCCATTGGCAGAACGTCCGAGCTCCTCTGCCATCGTAGAGATGTATTATTTATTTATTTTTTTTTGGAGATCAGTCCGACAAGTCCAATCGCACGATGGAAAAGTTCGTTATAAACACACACAAAACTCCCAACAGTTTAAAAGGCAGCGCTGGAATTTCCAGATTCCAATTTCTCACCTACTTTCGTCCCTTAACGGAAAAATCCCCAAAGTAAAATCGGAACTAAACATGGCATGCATCTGTAAACGTCTAGAGCTTCGCAATGAACTAGTAATCAAACAAAGATGGAGAACAGAGGCAGTGGTGAGAGAGGGACGTGTTTTTATGCTAGTGATGCTAACATGCTACCAATTAGCTTCCGCTGTTCATATGGCATTTTGTAGGCACTGGGCGTTTTAGTCCTTCTTCACTCAGAAACGTGAAACGATTACTGATTTGTGCTGCGTTCAGGAGTCGCTTTTGGGTTGAATCTCAGTCGAGAACTTTACATCACTCCAAAATCAAAGGAGCTTAATTTTGCTTGAAGAAAACTAAGCCTTATTTTAGGTCCAGCAAGATGGCTTGTATTGCATCGTTTTATTTTAATGACAACAAAACATTCCTATTGGTGGCCCACTGAAGCTGGGCGGGGTTAGGACAGGTCAGGACCTGAGGCTGCTTTTACACTAGTATGTTTTTGCACATTCGAGAACATCAATCCCTGTCCTAAAACACGTCATGAGTCCTAAAACAAAGGGGCACGTGCATTTCTTGCCTGCCACTAGCATGACTATTTGATCAGGACTCGAGGAATCTAGGATTGATTCTGTGCTTAATTTCGACAGCAGATGGTGCTCTAAGCTAGTTTTTAACAGCAGAGAGCGCTCTAGACTAGTTTTTAACAGCAGATGGCACTCTAAGCTAGCTTTTAACAGCCGATGGCGCTCTAAGCTAGTTTTTAACAGCGGATGGCGCTCTAGACTAGTTTTTAACAGCAGATGGCGCTCTAGACTAGTTCTTAACAGCGGATGGCGCTCTAGACTAGTTTTTAAAGCTTGTTTTTAACAGCAGATGGCACTTTAGACTAGTTTTTAACAGCAGAGGGCGCTCTAGACTAGTTTTTAACAGCAGAGGGCGCTCTAGACTAGTTTTTAACAGCAGATGGCGCTCTAGACTAGTTTTTAACAGCAGAGGGCGCTCTAGACTAGTTTTTAAAGCTTGTTTTTAACAGCAGATGGCACTTTAGACTAGTTTTTAACAGCAGAGGGCGCTCTAGACTAGTTTTTAACAGCAGAGGGCGCTCTAGACTAGTTTTTAACAGCAGAGGGCGCTCTAGACTAGTTTTTAACAGCAGATGGCGCTCTAAGCTAGCTTTTAACAGCCGATGGCGCTCTAAGCTAGTTTTTAACAGCGGATGGCGCTCTAGACTAGTTTTTAACAGCGGATGGCGCTCTAGACTAGTTTTTAAAGCTTGTTTTTAACAGCAGATGGCACTTTAGACTAGTTTTTAACAGCAGATGGCGCTCTAGGCTAGTTTTTAACCGCAGATGGCGCTCTAGGCTAGTTTTTAACCATGTACTTCTCACAAAGAAGAGCACTTGTGTGTTCAGTTAAATCATGTAAGTTGGCTTTTATGTTACGAGATTAACGTAAACAAAGCTCACTATGACTCTTTTAATTTGCTTAAACCTTTTCTGACTTTATTATTGATTATTTTAGGTTCCACTGATATTTGTTAAGAATCGGATTCAAACAAACAGCGCCATCTACTGTTAAAAACTAGCCTAGGGCACTGCCTGCTGTTAAAAACTAGCATAGAGCGCCATCTGTTGTTAAACTAACTTAGCCTGAAGTGCCATCTTCTGTTAAAATATTGCCTATAGCGCCGCCTGCTGTTAAAAACTAGACAGATCACATCTCCTATTAAAAAATAGCCAAGAGTGCCATCTGCTGTTAAAAACTAGCCTAGATCGCCATCTACTGTTAGAAAGTAGCATGAAGCGCCTAGAGCACCGTCCATGTTTAAAACTAGCCTAGAACTCCATTAGCTGTTAAAAACTAGCCTAGAGCACAGTCCGCTGTTAAAAACTAGCCTAGAGCACCGTCCGTGTTTAAAACTAGCCTAGAGCTCCATTAGCTGTTAAAAACTAGCCCAGAGCACCGTCCGTGTTTAAAACTAGCCTAGAGCTCCATTAGCTGTTAAAAGCTAGCCTAGAGCACAGTCCGCTGTTTAAAACTAGCTTAGAGCTCCATCAGCTGTTAAAAACTAGCGTAGAGCGCCATCTACTATTAAAAAACTAGCCTAGATTTGCCGTCTACTTTTAAAAACTACCCTAGAGTGGCCATACTGTTGATATAGGAATCGATTTTTCACCACAGCTCTATAAAAAGACTCCTAAGTGTTTTCAAAATGCTCTGTTGTTGTGGGTCAAACGCACCAGAGTAGCGTGGTTGACAGGCATTACTTTACCATATACATTTAAAAATAAGAAATGCACTAGTGTAAATGGGTGTAAACCTCTAGAGAAATCTCGGTGAGCGCTGGATGAGGTGCTAGTGTCCTGCAGGTGGCGCTATGGGTCTATGGCCTGTGGGTTTTGGTGCTGGGGACATGAAAAACTCGCAGGATGTGTTTTGAAAGAAAGAGCACTGGCTTCTGTGTCCACTGACTGGCTTCATCACTCGGTCAATAAGTGGGTGTGTGGTGGGCGTTCTGCTGCGCAGTCATCCAGCGGGCTAACATTTACCCCTTCAGAAATGTGTAAAGAAACGACTCGAGTGCTGAGAAAATGTGAATTCGTTACTGTTATTATTAAAAGCCTAACTAGATTAATTATGGTTCGTTCTGGAGACAATTGAGAAACAAATATTGCGTAAAGGGGGGTAATAATTTTGACCTAAAATGGTGCTAAAAAAATTAAAAGCTGCTTTTATTCCAGCCGAAATATAACTGTTAAGACGTTTCCTAGAAGAAAAAATATTATAGGAAATACCGTGAGAAATTCCTGAATCTGTTAAACATCATTTGGGAAATATTTATATATATATATATATATATATATATATATATATATATATATATATATATATATATATATATATATGTATATATATATATATATATATATATGTATATATATATATATATATATATATATATATATATATATATATATGTATATATATATATATATATATATATATATGTATATATATATATATATATATATATATATATATATATATATATATATATAAAGAAATACAAATTCACAGGAGGGTGAATGATTTTGATTTCAACTGCATATGTTTTGTTAAAATAGCTAATATTTGGCTGAGATATAATTACTGATCAATTGAAAATTGAGGGTTTAAAAAAAAATTAAATATTGAGAAAAATCACATTTTAATTATAATTAAAGTATTTTTCCTTTTGATTTTGGAGTGAAATGGCAGCCGTTCGCTTAGCGAGATTCTCCTTAAAAAGTTTCTAGAAACTGCGCAGCATGAAGTCTTGGGGAAAACGAGAGGCGCTGTGATTTCTCTCACCACTGGACTGCAGCGTGTGGCGGCGAAGATAAGAGAAAAGTGAAGAACTGGGGAGGGAAAAAATAAACCAACAAATGCATCAGGAAAAAAAAAAGGAGGAATGAAGGGAAGAGAGATAAACAGAGCTGTTAGCGTGAGACAAAGCTTCTTTCAAAACTGCGGAAGGTTTCCATTAGCATAAACATTTCTTTTTTTTTTTTTTTTTTTTTTAGTCGTTTATCTCAGTATTGTTCAAAGACAGAAATCTCGTGGGTCAAATTATACAAATACATATAATATATATTTGTTTATTTACAGGCATTATATTCAGGATCATAGTTGATATCTAACAAACGATCGAACATTCGGTGGTTTGGAAAGTAAAAAAGAACCAAAGGATGGCAAAAGAAATGAAAGCGAGAGATGGGCTTTAACAATTTTTGTAGTAAATTTGGAAAGTATCAATTATATATATATATCGTTCAAATCAGTCTGTAGTAAACCAATATAAAAGTAATACTTTAGTTAATACCAGTACTATTGATGAGTAACAAGTAGTCCACCCTTCGTTATTGAGCAACAGGAAGTCAAATCTCCCCCGCAAGTGATTTATGGGAAATTTTCTTTACAAAGAATCATTCATCCACGCGATTTCATGGCGGTATAAAAATGAGCGCCCGCTTAAAAACAAACAAAACAAAAGGCTATTCATATGAAGATTTGGATATATCTATTATATTCTGCATTTAAATATATGCGTGAGTGCGTATGTATACATTCACGTCCCATTCGTTTATGTATACATGCGCACAAACATCTGCCGTAACATTTCTACAGTGAAAAAATAGAATGTCTTTTAACGTAACATGAGCAAAAATGAGCATCATCTTTACTTGCTAATTAAAAAAAAGAAGAGTATTCGTTAAAAACACTAAAATCAAGAAATCAAACGTCTGTTAAGAAAGAAGATAATAGTCAAAATAATACAACAATAACGTGTTTTTTTTTTTGTTTTTGTTTTTTGTTCTCTACGATGTTACAAGAATAAGGCTTTTTTGGAAATAAGATTACACACGGCTCCTTTCACTCTCCCACCAATCAGGTTCAAGCATTCTCCAGATCGGCCAATCAGATCTGACGGCGGAGAGTTGACCCCTCCCCCCCTCGTACGCATATGCATGAGCGTGTAGAACAGTCCCACCTACGACAACAAGATAGCTGTACCGCAATTTCATGACGCGAATATCCATCGTCTATTAAACGAACCGTTTACGAATGAACCGAACCGAATCGTAAACGAACGAACCGATTACGAACCGAGGCAAGGAATCCCAAAATAACCAGCAATGAGCTGTTTGGATAAAACAAAGGTGGACGCGCGGTTTCATTTTGGGGCATTAGGAAATGGACCAAGCGGTGGGACCAACACACCCACACACACACACACACACACAAAAAAAACCTTTCACACTTAAATCGGAGTCTTCACATGTACACATACAGCATAATGGAGCGAAAGCAGCATGTTTGGTATCAAGAGCGAACTGAAACCAAATCAAAACAGTTGTAAGACAAAAAAAAAATTAAAGAGTTGGCGATGAAGGTTGGTCACCGGGGACGCCAGAGTTACCACATATCGCTGCCTACATATCCGGTGCGACCATTGTTGAGTCTTCAGGTCCAAAATCTCCAGGTTTAGCTTTCGAGACGATGGAGATGGAGCTACATCGCTGGAAAGCACCAAATAACGGTCCAAAACCTCAAGAAACTGATGCGATTAGCTTTCTGCCATTTCCTCGAATGCCTCAAGAACGCCGTCAGCTTTCAATCTGAGGGTTTTACTTTCTCAAGTGAGTGAACGGTTCGGATTGCTTCTTAAGTGGCCCCCAATTTTGTCCAAATCACTTGAAAGAGGCTTGAACCGAGACGTGAGCAGCCAACAAAGTTTCCTTTCCAACTTGTTTTTGTACCTTTGCTCCAACTTCTCCACTCTTGAGTCTCACGAGACGTTAAACGTTTAGTAAACACTGAAGGAACCAACCAAATCGGGTGCTTGCTGTGTATTGGCAAAACTCCTTCCTTTGTTTTTTTGTTTTGTTTTATGTACTATGTTCATAGAGTCAGTCTGGAAAGAAACAATGTTTGTCTTCCACATCAGAACACTTGAGGTAAGGTTAGTGGTCCGACACTTGGATCATTCCCACCCTACAGCCTGAGCCAAAAAAGGTTGGTTCCTCGTTGAGATTGGGGCTTCTGCGCTTGTTGCGGTCCGATTGGGAAACTCTTGGTTGGATTGGTTCCAAAAAAAAGACGTGTGGAAATAAACGCTATGGATTTTCTATAGTTGTCATCGTGTTTTTCAAGCAAGTTTTTATGGCTCAGGAGGCTGTTGGGGGGAGGGGGATTGTGGGGCTGGGGGGAACAAAAGATGGCTTTTTTTTACGTTGCATAGTGATCAAAACTTCCAAGGTACTCCAGAGCCGCCTGGTAGCAAAACTGGTACTCGTCCTGTAGAGGGAAAACACAAAGACATCAGCGACCGCTTCAGCTTGTCATTTATTTGAGCTTTTAAAGTGGTACTTCACCCCAAAATGTGGACAGCATTTTAGCACGTTTACAATTTAGTCTTACATCGAAATCATTTTCAAAATGCATTGACTCATTGACTGAGGTTAGTTTTAACAGCTGACCGTGTTCTAGGTTAGTTTTTAACAGCAGATGGTACTCTAGGTTCCTTTCTGATAGCAGATGGTGCTTTACGGTAGTTTTTAACAGCAGATGGTGCTCTAGGGTCGTTTTGTTTTTCACAGTAAACATCTGTTAATGATCTGCTGTTAAAAACTAGCCTAAAGTGCCACCTGCTCTTAAAAACTAGCTTAGATTGCTGCCATCTATTGTTAAAATCTAGCCTAGAGCACCATCTACTGTAAAGAAAACTAGCCTAGAGTGCCATCTACTTTTAAAAACTAGCCTAGAGTGACGTCTGCAATAAAAAACTAGCCTAGAGTGCCATCTGCTGTTAAAAACTAGCCTAGAGTGACGTCTGCTGTAAAAAACTAGCCTAGAGTGACGTTTGCTGTTGAAAACTAGCCTAGAGTGACTTTTGCTTGTAAGAACTAGCCTAGAGCGCCATCTGCTGTTAAAAACTAGCCTATAGCGCCATCTGCTGTTTAAAACTAGCCTAGAGTGCCATCTACTGTAAAGAAAACTAGCCTAGAGTGCAATCTGCTGTTAAAAACTAGCCTAGAGTGATGTTTGCTGTTAAGAACTAGCCTAGAGCGGCATCTGCTGTTAAGAACTAGCCTAGAGCGCCGTCTGCTGTTAAAAACTAGCCTATAGCGCCATCTGCTGTTTAAAACTAGCCTAGAGTGCCATCTACTGTAAAGAAAACCAGCCTAGAGCATCATCTACTGTAAAGAAAACTAGCCTAGAGCATCATCTACTGTAAAGAAAACTAGCCTAGAGTGCAATCTGCTGTTAAAAACTAGCCTAGAGTGATGTTTGCTGTTAAGAACTAGCCTAGAGCGCCATCTGCTGTTAAGAACTAGCCTAGAGCGCCATCTGCTGTTTAAAACTAGCCTAGAGCGCCATCTGCTGTTTAAAACTACTCTAGAGTGACGTCTGCTGTTAAAAACTAGCCTAGAGCGCCGTCTGCTGATAAAAACTAGCCTAGAGCGCCGTCTGCTGTTAAAAACTAGCCTAGAGTGACGTTTGCTCTTAAAAACTAGCCTAGAGCGCCGTCTGCAGATAAAAACTAGCCTAGAGCGCCGTCTGCTGTTAAAAACTAGCCTAGAGTGACGTTTGCTCTTAAAAACTAGCCTAGAGCGCGGTCTGCTGTTAAAAACTAGCCTAGAGTGCTGTCTGCTGTTAAAAACTATCCTAGATCGCCATCTATTGTTAAAAACTAGCCTAGATCCTCATCTACTGTAAAGAAAAGTAGCCTAGAGTGCCATCTGCCATTAAAAACTAGCCTAGAGTGCCGTCTGCCGTTAAAAACTAGCCTAGAGTGCCGTCTGCCGTTAAATACTAGCCTAGAGTGCCATCTACTATTATAACCTAGCCTGAATCTGCTGTTAAAAAAAAACTAGCCTAGAGCGCCATCTGCTGTTAGAAATGATCCTAGGGCACCATCTCCTGATAGAAACTAGGCTTAAACCAGCCTAGGCTGGTTGGCTGGTTTTAGCTGGTCGACCAGCCTGGTTTTAGAGCGGTTTTGGCCATTTCCAGGCTGGTTTCCAGCCATTTCCAGCCTGGTCTTAGCTGGTCAGGCTGGGAGATGACCAGCTAAAACCAGCTTGACCAGCCTAGCCAGGCTGGGAGTCCAGCCAAAACCAGCTATGTCCAGCTTAAACCAATGAAATGGCCAAACCGCTCTAAAACCAGGTTGTTCAACCGGCTAAAACCAGCCAACCAGCCTAGGCTGGTTTAAGCTGGATTTTTCAGCAGGGAAACTAGCCTAGAGCACCGTCTGTTGTTAAAAGCTAGCCTAGAGTGCCATCTACTATTAAAACCTAGCCTGGATTGCCATCTGCTGTTAAAAACTAGCCCAGCCCAGAGCGCAATTTTATTTATTTGTATTTACAGTTAGTTATTTATTCCCCTTCATGTCTTTCCAAACCAAAAAAAGGTTTTTATTCATCTTCAGAACACAAATTTTAGATGAAACCCTGGAGCTCTCTGATTCTCAGTAGACAGCAAGGGTCACGAGATCCAAAAAGGAACGAAAAACATTATCTATGTTTCCATCAACCTATTTTTATGTGCCTTTTGGAATATCTCATAAATATTGCTTGATCAAAATGCCATGTGACGATAAATGTGTATAATGGGACACGTTAATGGACTTTGTGTTTCCAGCACATTGTAAAACATCTGAAATGTTGTTTTGGTCATTTCTAAAACCCCTCAGCCGTCAGTCCGTCATCCCAGTGCTCCAGTATTGTTATTATTCCATTATTATTCCCTCCAGAACTGTCTTGAGCATCTGTCTGCGCTCTCAAAGAGCGTCTCCAAAAGCCACCACATTGCGCTCATTGCATTCCATCTTTGTCTTATGAGGCGCAACTCATTTATTAAACAGGAAAAAACACCACAGTGGCTTCTCCCAATGCATAAAACTGCATTGTTAAGTCTTATATTTGCTCCAGTTTATCAGTAAATAACAACACAATCTCACGGCAATTCGTAACTTTTTCATTTAGTGGCTAATTCGTATGAATTCGTACAATCTAATTCGTACAATTTACTACGATTTGCTTATCCCCCAATGACGGTTGGGGTTGGGGTCAGGTGCCACGCCTCCTTTTTAAAATCGTACCATTTCGTACGACTGAACTCGTACGAATTCGTACGAATTCGCCACTAAACTGGCAAAACGTAAAATTCTTACGTTTTCTCGTGAGATCAGGCTGGAAATAACCCTTTTGTTCTCTTTGATACATCAGATTGGAAACGCTGCTTTATTCGCAAACGTTTCATGCATTATTCCAGTTTTGCATCTAAATTTAATTCCTACATTTGGATGTAAACATGTTTTATGTTGTTTTTCTGGATCCCTCGTTGTCTTATTGAGGATGAGAGAGCTCCTGGATTTCATCTAATATATCATAATTAGTGTTCAGTAGATGAACCAAGGTCTCACAGTTTAGAAAACAACATTAGGGTGAGTAATTAATAGCATGTTTTTCATTTTCTTCATGAATTATCCCTTTAAAGAAGGCAGTCTGGTGTGGAACTGTAGCTTTAGTCTCTCACCTCCGTCTGCACCATTGCTGGCCGCTGTGTTCTGAGCATTTTGACCGTCTGGAAAATGTCCACGACTCCCTCGTAACGCATCCTTTCCAGCACGATACTCAGCGTAATGAAGACCCCGGTCCGTCCAACACCGGCACTGCATCCAGAAACATCCAGTGTTAAAAATGATCTACGCTGGGTTCCACACAAATGTAAGTGGATTGAACATAAAAAAAATAAAGTTCTCTCCCAAAAACATTAAAATTGTGTTGTTTCAACTCATTTTAATTAGGTTCTTTGAACAGACTCCAAGAGCTATTTTTTGAGTGTAGAAAAACGAGCTGCTAACTGCTGCAAATGTTCTCCATTGAAACATCCTTAAAAAGATGCAGTTATGTTGTTAAATTGTGCTCGAGAAGTTGTGATGTCTCCAACTTCTTCAGAATGAAAGAAATCAAATCAAAATAGTTAAACATTAAATACAACATTAAACATTAAATTAAATAGTTACAATTTTAAATACCTAAACTTAATACTTTTATTTGTTTATAAAATATATAAATGAAATACACAATATTAACAGTTAAATGATTGAGTTTATGATTAAATAAATAAACAGACCATAAATATAAAGTACATTTTAATGTATAATAAACAAATGATAAGAAGACCACTACCAAAAAATAACATAACAAATAACTAATAATAATAATAATAATAATAATAATAACATATTAAAATAAAAATAAATAAGGGTGAAATAAACAAATAAATGAATATAAATTAAGGTAAGATAAATAAAATAAATAATTAAATTAATTAATTAAGGTGAAATAAACAAACAAATAAATAAAAACTAAGAATAAAGAAATAAAAAACAAACAAATAAATAAATATATTAGGGTGAAAAAATAAATATAAATTAAGGCAAAATAAAATAAATATATATAAATTAGGGTGAAATAAATAAATAAATAAATATAAATTAAGGTGAAATAAATAAAAAAATTATAAATTAGGGTGAAATAAATAAATAAATAAATAAATATAAATTAAGGTGAAATAAATAGATAAATAAATATAATTTAAGGTGAAATAAATAAATAAATTAATACATATATTAAGGTCAAATAATAAATATATAAATTAAGGCAAAATAAATAAATAAATATAAATTTAGGCAAAATAAATAAATAAATAAATAAATATAAATAAGGGAAAAATAAATAAATAAATAATTATAAATAAAGTAGAAATAAATAAATTAATAAATAAATTAATTAATATAAATTAAGGAGAAATAAATAAATAAATAAATATAATCTAAGATTAAATAAATAATTAAATATAAATTAAGGAGAAATAAATAAATTAAAAAATATAAATTAAGGAGAAAAAAATAATAAATAAATAGATAAATGAAGGTGAAACAAACAAAACTAACATTTTTGGTCTGAACTAATTATAAATCAGGAAAATTTAAAACATATTGTTAAAGCATATATATATATATATATATATATATATATATATATATATATATATATATATATATATATATATATATATATATATATATATATAGTGTGCAGTGTTATTTGCGGAGCCGGTGGTAAAGGCACAGATGTTAAGCTGGTCTGGCGTGACAGCGCTCAAACAGGACGACTCTTAAGTCTGATTTTTCATAAGCTGCTTTGCCGTCGAGCAATTTCACCCACAATAATTGATATGACAACAGGCTTATTTCCCTCTTTTCCAAACAGTGACACAACGACTCAACCGGCCAATCACAGCATGGCGCTGCAACCACACATTATAAGAGTTTAAAAAGAAAAATGGAGAAAGAGTCACAGCTTCTGTCCGTCTGTCGCACAAAAATACAATCGACCAATCAATAAATGAACGAAGGTATCAGGAGGATGAAAAACTGCGGAAACACAACTGAAAGAATTGATTCCTTTATAACCCACTAGCAAATGCTGGAAAAGGATGTCCTATAAAGGATAAAAACAAATATAATTATTAATTTATGAAGATTTTACAGGAGTTTTAATTAGTTTGAATTCTCATTTAATTTTCTTTGTTTTCGTTTACATTTTAGCAGAAATTATAACATTATATTTTATATAAATAAGGATTTAATGTTAAATTTACTGAAAATGTGCTGCTATATACTGTATACATTGATATAATAACCTGTAATATGACAATATTTAACAACAAATTAATAATTATCAAAATATTATTACTTTGATAAATATTAATTTGTTGTTAAATATTGTATTAAATATATTAATAATATTTCAAACATATTATTAAAGGATTTTCATCTTTACTTTTACTCTGAACTCATCATAAACACTTACATTTATTTGAAATATATTTATTTTATTATTTACTTATTTGCAGTGTTTTGTTTTGATATTTTGATCAATTGGACAATCATTTAGCCTTCATCTCCTTAAAGCACAAATAATCACTGCTGCACTGTCTAAGCAACTATGTGAAAGTGATGCATGTTATGGTGAGTCTCACCTGCAGTGGACAGAGATGGGACCGTCCTGTCCGAACTGCTCCTTTGTTTTATGCACCTGTCCGATGAAGTCGATGAATCCCTCTCCAGATTTGGGAACACCCTGCTCCGGCCAGTCGGTGAACTGGAACTGACGGACGGTCCTGGACTGACCGTCCTGAGGGAGACACAAACATCATGAACAGGAACACACAAAAACACAAACATAAACACTCAACTATTTTAGGATTCTTGCTGGAATAAATGTCAAAAAACATTGAATAAAAAAGCTTTGATTTTATTGAATCTAATGTTGATCTTTTTCAGTCAGTTTTCATTGAAGTTGAAATAATTAAAATATAAATCAGACCAAAGCAGACAAACATGAGGAACAAGAACATACAAAAAACTAAACAAATACTAAACTATTTCTGGGTACTAGCCAGAATAAAAAAAAAAAAGATTAATAATAATAAAAAAAACCTTTCATTCTATCTCAGTTAATATTGATGATTTACATTTACTTTAATATAAAATGATTTTTAAATAAAAACGAACTGTTCTAAGAAGTTTTAAGAGTACAAATGTTGAGTTTTTTGAACTGCTGGTGGCGCTGTAGAGTTTGACCTAAAGAACCACAATTAATGTCAGATGACTGTTTATATGATTCTCTATTACTGCACCAATTTACATTATTTTCAATATGTTTGCATCTATGGGCTGCCAATTCAGCCCCATACGGGACACTACTACCACCATCACTACTACTACTTCCACCATCACCACACCTACTATTACCACCATCAGTACTACTTCCACCCCCACCACTGCCACCATTACCACCACCACCACAACAACTACTACCACCACCACCACCACTACTACTACCACAACCACTACTACTACTACAACTACTATTACTACTACCACCACGGCCACAACTACTGCCACCACCACAACTACTACTACTTCCACTACTACCACCATGATGACAACTACTACTTCTTCAACTACTACTACTACTACTACCACAACCACTTCCACTACTACTAATTCCACTACTATTACTGCCACCACAACGACAACTACTACCACCACCACTACTACTACCATCACTACTACTACTCCGACCACAACTACTACCACTACTACTACTACCACCACTACAATTACTACTACCACCACCACAACCACAATGACCACTTCCACTACTATCACCAACACCACAACCACTACTTCCATTACTACTACAACCACAACTACTTCCACTACTACTACTACTTCCACTACTACTACAACCACAACTACTTCCATTACTACTACTACTACTACAACTACTTCCACTCCTACTACAACCACAACTACTTCCACTACTACTACTACTACTACCACGCTGCAACTATTACTACCACTACTACCACCACCACCACAACTACTACTACCACTACTACCACCACCACCACAACTACTACTACCACTACTACCACCACCACCACAACTACTGCTACCACATCTGCTACTACTTCCACTTCTACCACCACCACAACTTCTACTACAACCACAAATACTTCTACCACCACCACTACTAGTACCACTACTACTACTACTACCACCACCACCACCACTACTACCACCAACACAACTACTACTACTACCACCACCACCACCACTACTACTACTGCTACTACCATGCTGCAACTACTACTACTACCACCACAACTACTACCACCACCACAAATACTACTACTACCACTAATATATATATATATATATATATATATATATATATATATATATATATATATATATATATATATATATATATATATATATATATATATATGACTTACTGTTTAAATAAAATCTAATATATTAAAACCAAAAAATGTTTTAAATTAACTTTATAATTACATAAATAATATAGTTAACTTTTTCTAATTATATATGATGTAAGCAATTATAAAAAGTTATAATTAATTAAAAACAAATTAATCCAAATGAATTAAAAATGAACCAATTTTTCAAAATAATGATTGATTTATGATTTACACAAACATGATTCCATATATTTTAAATTCTGCATATTTAAAATTTGACTGATTTCTATAAGTAATTCCACTCTTTACACTGAATAATATTAATAATGTTTGATTACAGTCACACAACACGTCTTTACTCTTCCCCTTTTTGATCAAGCGTTAGTTTCTGCTTCAAAATAACACAAAAGTGGCATATTAAAAGCGTGAGTCCTAAGAGTTGGTGTGCGTCCAATCCACTGATTAAAAACGTGACTGCGTATCCCATCATGCCTTGGCCTCCAGGCTCCGCCCCCTCCAGCCACTCTGATTAAAGCTCTATGATTGGCTCCTTCTGATTAGCGAGCGTCTGCTGGACGATTCAATCATAATTAAAGTGCTTGGCTGGAGTGAAGCGCTCATTTGGCCTCGGCTCCGACCAATCGCGCAAACTCTTCACTCGAAAGAACACTCGACTGATGAGGGCTCCAGGCGTCAAGTGAGCATTTCTGCTAACCCTCGGCTCATTCATATTCATACATCTACAGTCGAAATATGATGCAAAATGAGGAATTATACTCAAACATGCTTTTTAAACTGTTTGAAAAGATATAAGAATTAAAATTTGAAGGAAAATACTAATAATTAAAATAATTAAATATGGTTAGAATCATATATTTTATGCATAAAACACATATAATTATATAAATAAAGTTAAACCGACATGTTATTATTTTTATGATACCATTTTATATCTAATATTTAGTAAAAGTATATAAGAGTATTATTATCATATTCACTAACAGAATAATAAATAATTTATATATATATATATATATATATATATATATATATATATATATATATATATATATATTTATTCATTTATTTATTTTATTTATATATTTATTTTCTATTTACATATTTATATACAATTTTTAAATATATTATATTTTTAAATAAATATATTTAAATATATATATATATATATATATATATATATATATATATATATATATATATATATATATATATATAGATCATTCTTAATTATAAGACATACTAATTCTATATAGAAAAATTCATATAGGAAAATACTAATAATGAAATGAAAATAATTAGTGCTAGATTCATATATTTTAGGCATAAAACAGATATAACAATTATATAAATGAATACACTTAAACCAGTACGTAATGCTTTTTTATACCATTAAAAAATGATATTTGCTAAAAGTATTTTAAATATTTTATTTAAAAGTAAATACAAAAGTTTATTATTATATTCACTAATAAAATTAAATCAAATGATATAACATTCTTTTTACAAATGTATATATAAATACCTTAGTATTACAATTTTACCATGATTTACCATGTTTTTGAAGAGATTAACGATATTCTTTGCAGTACTTTCCACATAAACACCGTGCCTTATGAATATGCTGATCACGAAATATCCAGCCATATGTATAAAATACCATGGTATTACCATGTTTTCCCCAGAGAACATGATGAATAGTGAGTATAGTGATAATAAGTACCATAAATAGTACCAAAGTATCATCATGGTGTTTACAGGGTTGAACACAATACTATTATTAATACTGTTTTCTAAACAAGTACCTTAGTATAGTGATGGCCTCAATCATAACTAGATCCAGACAGAATCTACAGACGTTTTTTGCTATTTCTGCTGAGAATTTTGGTAAAAGTCGGCGGATTTCTGCTGAATTATTTTGGGAGTATCATAACTAAAACCTTAATATGTGACATAAAAAATAATATCTTTGAAACTTTTATTTAATGTTTAATATGCAAATCCGATTAGATTTACTTTATTTGGTTAATAAAGCAAGTCTGTCATATAATATATCAAGTAAAAAACAGAATATATTACTGTACAAACTGCATTGTACATAAATCAGATGAACATTTTCACATTAGTCAATAATATTATTAAAATTAATTTAAAAAAACAGAATAAATATAGATATACACACATTTGCTCAAGTAAATAAACAGAATTAATGATGGGCTAAAAATCTAAGGAAAATCTGCGCGTGCAGATTCCGGGTGGGCCTAATCATAACATACAGCATACCATGGTAGTGAAATTCAATGGCTTTAATATGATACACCAGAAAAAATACCACCATGTCCAAAATACCAGGGTAAAACTATATTCGTTAATAATAGGAAGAAAGGTATAAAAAAAGTACCACGAAAGTTCAGGTAACCCTGAATTTCAAAGTCAAAAAACAGTATTTTTTTACATCCTGAGGTGCCATGTTACTATCCTAAATGTTTTTTCCCAACTTACCCGGGCATCTGTCACTTTAAACTCTCGGAGGATGTACTGCGGCATGTTGTACTCCGCCATTGGATCCACCACAAAGTACTGATATCTAGCCGAGCGCTCTGCCGGCCAATACTGGTGACACTTCTCCTGCGAAAGCACGGCAAAATTAAAGTCAGCGTGAAACAAATTGCTTTTATATTTGTGTGTCGGTGTGCTTCCAACTTAAATATTAAGTAGGGGGTGGGGCTTTCTTTTGTGCATCATTCCGTCATAGTAAACTAACAGTAAGAGGAGCGTGGTTAAGAAATGTAGAATTTTGGAACTGCTGGTGGCGCTGTTGAGGCTTAAGGAACCCAAATTTAGTCAGACGACTGTTCATGTGGATCTCTATTACTGCACCAATTTTTAAAATAATTTTTCTGTGTTCACTTCTATGGGTTGCCAAATGAGTCCCATTCAAGAATAGGAGGTGGGGTTTGAGGATATCGTGTGCTCGCAAATTTACCATTGTACATTTTGATTTCACAAAAACTTCATTTTGGATTTCAGTTGACCAACAAAACTCACTCTGCCCATCTCCCGCAGTTTGGTCAGCATCACCACAATGGTGGAGTTGTTCTCCCACAACATCCTCCAGAAGTCCTCGGTGGTCTCCGCTAACGGCCCCTGCGTGGCTATATACGCCTTCTGTTGTCTACAGGAGAGAGAAAGTCCATCCCCGTCAAATAAACGCACAAGTAACACGATTCGTTTATAATGATGATGATGTCGACGTACCTGTATCCGTCAATAAAGCTGGAGTTGATGTAGTCGGAGCCCTCCAGCCCTCTGATTGGCTGCAGGCACACTCGAGTGGTCTCGTACGGCATGATGTTAACCAGGCGGTTCTTGAATTTGTTGCAGGGCAGATTGGCACTTATGAATCTGGACGTGTGGGCTTTGGAGTTCGCCAATCGCTGTGGGGAGAGAAAGATTTTGGAGTTAAGTCACTTTCCTAAAAGGGAGGGGGGGGGAAGATGGGGAGGTAGGGGTTTGGGGGGGGGGAGTGGTTTGGTCCCACAAGAACTACATTTCCCCTTTGTTGCATTGTAACTGCCAGTAGGATCTCTGAAAATACTTAAAAGGGAGCGAAATTCAATCAATTGGCATTGCTAGGAATTCTGGGCCCCTTGAACCCCTAAACTGTCCCACCTGATTGGTCCATTCATCACACTTTCAGGGATTTAGTTTGTAGAGTATGCATTAATGTCTTGAAGCACTGGGACACATCATCAGCAATGTTCCCTCAGGTGATTAGACATTCTCAAAGCCAGACACCTTGGCCCAGAAGTGCCTTGTACCTATGGATTAGTATGTTGTATGGTATATGTTTGGCCAGTCTTCAATAGTTGTTCCTATTGAGTAGTAGGAACTAATTTAGTGACCCCCACCCTCCTAAAAAATTGCCCGTTTCTGTGGTGTAACCTTGGAACAAGGTACGTCTTCCACAAGGTATAGGAACTATGAAATGTGCAAACGCTCCTACTGCTAGCTAGAAATCTCAGACTGCCATTTACCCGTCCTGACCTTTTATTTTTAGTATAATGGCTCTATTCTATTCCTCTCCACCTGTTTGTCTGTTTATAAACGGGGGAGACTGGCTGACCTAGTTTATGTGCGCTTGCAGGAAACCTGTCAGCATTCGTTTCTGTAATAATCCCCCCAAATCACTTTAATTGTCCATCAGGTAGCACGAAACAGCGCTCTGGAACAACGAGGAAAGTCATGCCGAACTTTTGGTGGCAATTTGGTGAGATGGGTCAATGCTGCATTTTGTATTCATGTGGCAACAGGACGCCATCGTTTTGTACACAGACCATCCACCTCGTACTCTTGTGTCATGATCCAAATTAGAGCTTGTAACCATCAATTAGCATCAACCGAGTCACAGTACCCGCAACTCTTCTCCGTTTCTAGGTCAGTTGTCTGGAAGGATTGTCTCCTTTTAACAGGACGAGCCTGGCACATCTAGAAACTGTGCCGCACTCGCGCTCTCTCTCTCCTCTGTTCTGCCAGGTAATGCCTTTGCCTGGTTATAAATCCACTCAGTTCCTGCTCCAGGCCTAGTCTTTCTCGCTCTCTTTCAGAAGCGGCCACTGGCTGTTTGTCTTTCTTTTGAGTCTTTGAGTAGCTTTCAAAAGAGGGAGCTGGAAGGGCATGAGGCATTCCGGTGGGAAGCGCCAGCCATGAACCGAGCTGCTGAAATAATAAGCATGCACACACACACTCTTTAGCTGGCTGGTTTAGAGGGCCAGTTGAGTTTAATAGAGGTTCATGACATACTTCGCCCTCTAACCCATGCCTCTTATTAACAATAAGCCAAAATCATATCTCATGCGGTGTTGGGAAACATTCAATATTATGCTTTTACAGTGCAAGCTGTGCTAGTCTTATAAAGACAGGTATTTAAAATGAGTATAACATGGTGAAATCAATGCTGTCTAATCATTTTTTGAAATTAGCACTTATGCTAACTTGTTAGCTGACTTGCTTTGCATACCTATGATTTGCCAGCCAGCATAGTAGACCATTACCTAATTATCTTGCAAATACGATCATACCCCTGCTGAAAAATCCAGATTAAACCAGCCTAGGCTGGTTGGCTGGTTTTAGCTGGTCGACCAGGCTGGTTTTAGAGGGGTTTTGGCCACTTCCAGGCTGGTTTCCAGCTATTTCCAGCCTGGTCTTAGCTGGTCAGGCTGGGAGATGACCAGCTAAAACCAGCTTGACCAGCCTAGCCAAGCTGGGAGTCCAGCCAAAACCAGCTATATCCAGCTTAAGCCAGGCTGGTCAAGCTGGTTTTAGCTGGATTTGGCTGGTCATTTTCCAGCCTGACCAGCTAAGACCAGGCTGTAAATGGCTGGAAACCAGCCTGGAAATGGCCAAAACCCCTCTAAAACCAGCCTGGTCAACCAGCTAAAACCAGCCAACCAGCCTAGGCTGGTTTAAGCTGGATTTTTCAGCAGGGACCTCCAGCCAATTAGCTTTGCTAGAATGCACTGATGTAGCATGCTACTTTATATTTTTGTTCACACGATTAGCACTTTCTAACTAACCTGTAAATTTAGAGCTTTTACTAACTAGCTTGACGATTCCTTGAAAAGAACAAACTCACTCATTCACACATTGCTAGTTGTGATTTAGCTGACAGAAAATGCCAGGACTTTTCAGCTAGGAATGTTTAAAAATAGCTATGCTGCCACCTTTCTACTGAGACCTGTTAATCTAATTGGTTCTCTACCTTGCTAACGCTAGTGGCCAAAACCTGCAGGACCTCACTGCTCTCTGAGCTGGTGAGAATTACTTTGTTCCGGGCTAAAGAAAGAGACTCAAAATGACTGATGTAGCTTGAAAGAGAGAAAAAAGACTGGATAGAAGGAAAAGCTTTTCAAGGTCTCAGAGGCCAAAAACCTGCAGGATTATTTGACTTACCAATTGGAACCCGCAATCCCAATCAGCTCATTAGTGGACACATCGCTTCTCCTCAACATCCGTCTTCATTGGGTGTTAATTACCCTTCCCACAATCCCTTTCTGACCGTCATCAACTTTTAGTCTTCTAAGTCACAACTAGTGCTACACATCTGAATCCACAGGAATCAAACACAATCCCCAAAGCAGACTGTTCTTTTCTGACCTATATGGCATATTCAATTATCTTGCGCCCACATCTATGCTTGAGACAGTTATACCGTAGGACAGTTTTGCAAATTGGCTCAAAATTGATGTTTTTATAACAAAAGGTCCATGGAAATGCATATGCAACGTGATTTCAAAAACCAACCCTACTGAAAAAATCAGCTTAAACCAGCCTAGGCTGGTCGACCAGGCTGGTTTTAGAGGGGTTTTGGCCATTTCCAGGCTGGTTTCAAGCCATTTCCAGCCTGGACTTAGCTGGTTTGGCTGGGAGATGACTAGCTAAAACCAGCTTGACCAGCCTAGCCAGGCTGGGAGCCCAGCCAAGTCCAGCTATGTCCAGCTTAAACCAGGCTGGTCAAGCTGGTTTTAGCTGGATTTAGCTGGTCTTTTTCCAGCCTGACCAGCTAAGACCAGGCTGGAATTGCCTGGAAACCAGCCTGGAAATAGACAAAACCCCTCTAAAACCAGCCTGGTCGACCAGCTAAAACCAGCCAAACAGCCTAGGCTGGTATAAGCTGGATTTTTCAGCAGGGTAATCAGAAATGAAAGTCTCTAAAGTGTCTCTAATTGTCTTCTGGTTACCTTGAACTCCAGCTCCATGCCGCTGACATGCTCTCCTGCCTCCACCTGTGCCAGCTTCTGGATGTAGGAGAAGAGGCTTCGTGCCGCCACCTCGGTGTTCCCGCAGGCTACAGCCTCCAGGAGGGCATCGTGGATAAAGCTGTACTGGTCCTCCGTCTGCACCATATAGTTCCTCTGGGAGCGCATGAGGGTCACATGACCATAGATGTCCACTGTCTTCTCGTGCTTGATGCGTTCTAGCATGGCATCGATCACGATGAAGCAGCCTGTGCGGCCCACACCAGCACTGAAATTAAATGATGATACAAGTCAGGGATTAGAGAAAGGTACAGGTCAATGCAATTTAGTCTTTGCCAAGGACTTTTAAAGGTGCTATATGTATTTGAATCTTCTAAAGCAGGGGTCACCAAGCTTGTTCCTGGAGGGCTGTTGTCCTGCAGATTTTAGCTCCAACCCTAATCAAACACACCTGGACAAGCAAATCAAGGTCTTACTAAGTGTACTTGAAACATCCAGGCAGGTGTGCTGAAGCAAGTTGGAGCTAAACCGTGCAGGGACACCAGCCCTCCAGGGCCGAGATTGGTGACACCTGTTCTGAAGCATAGTGAACATAAAAGTTATTCTTTGAAAATGTGTCTTCCGTGTCAGAATGCCTATCTTTGTTTTGGTCTCTACAACCAGCTGAGTGACTGGTAAATAGTTTTAATTGCATAACCATCATGGACCAATGGTAGCTCAAAGGTGTTTGCGGGCCAAACAACTTTTGGGGGGAGTTTGTTTTGGCTCATGAATACCTTTGATCTACCATTGGTTTCCGACGACTACGCAGTAGATGGTTGTGTTCTGGAACTCTGCCATCTTTGGAACTCGAGACTATTGTGGCCCACAAGTGATGTTCGTCAAACCCCTGCAACTGCTGGCCTTGCTACACCCGTACAGTTTTAGCCCTGCTCACACTTACCAAGCCAACTAACCAAAGACTGCCTTAACTTGATATGTAATTGCACTTTTTGAGAGGTGTGTGTTAGGGCATAGGGAAAGATACAAGGCTATGCTAAGACTAAGGCCCAGTTTACACTAATGCGTTTTTGTTTGAAAACGCGTAAGTTTTGCTACGGTTACGCCATCTGTCCACGCTACGCCGGAGTTTTCGAGCCCCAAAAACGGAGCGTTTTGGAAACACTGGAGAGGCTGTTTTCATTCTGAAATGCTGCAGCTCTGTCTCAGTGTGGATGTGGGACAAACAGAGACATCTGAAAACGGAGGCGGGGCTGCTGAGATTCGTTACCTGATTGGGGCTTTTGTGTCATTGCGTATCCTTCCCTTATTCGTCAAGCCCCCATCACATGACTATAACACATGGCTTTAACGCTACCAGAAGACAGCAGACCAGCCTTTACTGTAAACAACAACATGGACACAGAAATGGGAGCGTTGTTTGCACTATTGTCTGTTTTAGGCGCCATTGTGCAGTTATTCATTTGTTACGTTTAGTAACAACTCGACCTCGTCGTCTGTCCACAAAAACACCTCTCTTGCTTTCTTTGCCATCGCGTTCATTGCTCAACTGGTGCTTGTTGACTAACAATAACCAAATGCCGAGCTTCCTGTTTATACTAGAAGCGCATGCCCAGAGTGTGCGAATGGTCACGTGATATACGTTTTTGGTGGCGTAGTGTGGACGGAGAGCTGTTCAGAAACGCTAGGTGAAACGCTAGTGTGGACGCGGATCGTTTTTGATCTAAAACGCTGTTTTAAAACTTAAACGCACTAGTGTAAACGGGGCCTAAGTCTTGGGAAGACAGTAAACTAGGAAAGAACAGATTTCAGACCTGCAGTGGGCGATGATGGGTCCGGCATCCGGTGGATTGCACGTCTTCACCCTCCTGAGGAAGGCCAGGAATGGAGTAGGGTACTCGGGAACGCCGTGGTCCGGCCAGGCGGTAAACTGGAACTGTCGAACCTCTCGCTTTTCACTGGAACCATTCTAGAACAAGAAGCATTAGGTGGTTGAATGCATTGCAGAAAAAAGAATCTAGCCCTACTTCTAGTAATGCACGATTTCATTTTGGTAGCCCGAGATCCTTGTTGTTCAAGCGCCAACTCAGAGTCATAAACATGCTATTTCGATGCATCGACTTGTCTTCTGCGGTATATTTAGATGCAAACAAACAAGTCTTCCACGGAGGAGATTTGGGTAAAAAGAGGGAGAGACATCAGTGTCCTGCTAGTTCTAGCTGTTAGCCTTTATTTCTCATCTTGGACGTCTTTAAAGGAAGGTTTTGCATTTCAATGTCGCTGCTGTTCCAACAGAGGCTCCCTCTGAATAAATGAATAAATAAACGATGTAATTAAGAGCAAACTGGCCCAGTTTTGCCGGATACTTTTTTTTCCTCCGGCTGTCTTCTGCAGGCTGTGTTACTCTGCAGTGGATGGGCTTGTGCAGGATTGTTTTTAAGAATTCATGACTCTGGGTCGACTGTGTATGTGCGTCTGCAGGATATGCGCGCACATAAATACACCCCACTGTTCCAGCGAGACAGTGTGTGTGTGTGTGTGTGTGTGAGGCTTGTAAGCAAACTCTCACTATTCAGCCTAGCAATGCAATACCACAAACTGTGGTGCAACAAAAACACACCTCATCCGTATTCACAGATATCCCAATGGTAAAGACACAGTCATACGCCAAAATAAGACATTATGTCTACTCTAGGCTGTCCAGGAAGACAATTTAATTGCTTATTCATTGCTCTGGATCTCTTGAGATCTCTTCTGAAACTTGTGGATTACCGAGGTTATTCTCTCTGGGGCAAATCTGAGAAGGTCCAATTACTGTCCGTGCCGTCTAGGAGAATCAATTGAGATATCGAAGAGATCTCATTTCTCTTTCTTATGGGTTTAAATGCAAGCTTCATCCCGTAAGCGCGGACACACTCTTCATGTCCGTACGGCAGTCTCTGTTTAATCAATGCTGCGGCTCATGTCTTACGGGCGCCCTTCACTACAGTAAAAGCTCAATCCATTTTAATTCACGTTACGGTCTGACCGTGCAACTCGCTGACCCTTCTACATTTCTCTCCCTCACTCCCGACCACTTCATGTTTACTTGACCGCTGCGCCGTCTGGGATGCCAATTTTACATGGAGTCATTTTGCTCTGGCCACTTAGCTAAGTGCCTCTCTTTGGCATCCGCAACATTAAAAGATGATGGATGTGGAATGAGGAGATTATAAAAACATGGTGTACGCGATGGAGATGAGAACGCGGGAAGGGCTTTGAAAAATGCTCCCGTTTGCCTCAACCGTTTGCAATCATCTCAGTTGCATATATCTGTCAGGGCCTGAAAGAAACTCCAGAATGAGCCCTTAAATGAGGGATATAAGAGGGCCATGCACAATGCTAAAAGAGGGAGCGCATCTGATCTCATAAATGCTACTCTGTAGATCAGGGCGTGTTCAAAAAGGGGCAAGCTGCTGTTGTCGGAGCTCCAAAACACCCACCTAGAGGTCTCTGACAATCCTGCAAGACCTTGATTAGTTTTAATTAGGGTTGGAGCCTAGCTCTGTAGGACTACTGGACTCCTGGAGTAGGATTAGGCATCCCTGCTGTTGTTCGACTCAAATCTTTTAAACAAGAGGCACTACTCAGAGTTCCCAAATGTCAAATCCTCTGACTTTCACTGACAAAAAAGCTGAATTTTCATGACTTATTCCACCTTATTTTTCCATGTGTGGCTCAGATTTCCAGTCTGAGCAGGCACAAAACAATGTAGTATTTTATCAATAGTTAAGTGACTACTGTTAATAAATGGGAAAGGGATGACCACACAAACATGGGCGCTTTTAAAGCTGCAGATTTTCTTCATGATTTGGCGAGCCAACTAGGGTCCTTAAAACTGAAACTTTTTGATCAACTCCTGTCAGGGTGAAGACATTCAAAAACCCTGGGGTCATTGTAGTCATGTAGTTTTTGGCTTGTCCGCGCCATCATTTCCATTATTAGATTGTGCATTGTTGATGCAATTGCACGTCTGTGCATGGCCACTGTAACCAAAACTCTTCTGCTAATAGCGGCACTAACGGGGGTTGTTGACATTCCATCGGAATTACAATTTATTGAGGCTTCTGATTGGCCAACATAACTTTACTATGGGAAGTATATCGCCACCTGTAGCTTTGGCATGCTTTTTGAGCGTCAATGTGTGGATGTCAAATAGACGTCAGTTTGACTTCAAGGTAGTTTACGAGCATCATTGGGAGACAAAATACAGCGTACATTTGTAACTGAAGCTGTCAGATGAATTAAACTTTCCTTATATTACAATACTTTCGTGTCGTCATTTTAGAGGTTAAAAGAGCATCGATGTGTGGATGTCAAATAGACGTCAGTACTTTGACATCAAATCGATGAACATGCTTTCGTTCTTAAAACGAAGGTAAAATTCGGACAAACAAAACTCCCTGACTTTCAATGTCTAGAATAGACCATATAAAATGTAATGATATTCCAGAAATTCCATAAGAATTCCTTTGGAACCACTTTTAATCTAAGATTTGACTTAAAAAAGTATACCAAGTACTGGAAAAAATGGTCTGAATATGTCATTGTAAATAATTTGTGACAATGTACGTCAAACGTATCATGACTTGATTCTGTAACTCTTCCGACAACCACTTTTGTTCTGTTTTTTTTTTCCTCTTCTCTAAATAAAATAATAAAAAAAAAGAAAAAAAAAGAAAGAATTCCTTTGGAACCCGGACTATTATTGAAATCTTACCTTGTGCAAGGAGAATGTGCGCACACAGAAGGTGGCGAGTTCGATAGTGTCCAGAAGAGTGACTTGGATCATCCCGTAGGTCTCCGTCCCTCTACTTGGCCAGTACTGGTCACACTTTATCTGCAGGAGAGTGAGGGATCATTAGCATACCAGACATATTTGATGTGGGCAATCTTTTCTCGGAGGCCACTGACTCAAATTCACCTAGATATTTCTATGCAAATACCTGCCAAATTTCAGTGTGCCAAGCAATTATAGAGCTACCGAACTAAGCCACACATATACCCTGCTCATTTTCAAGGGTCAAATAATCATCTAGAAGCTAACCAAAGCTTGGATTTTGAACACTTTGGGATTTTTATTCTAGTTTTAAAAATGAATAACATTTTACAATAATCAGAAGAACGTTGTTAACAATATTACCCCCTATATGCCCCCCCCCACATTTTACCAATCCCGGTGCATATCAGGAAATACAGGATAAATATAATTTAGGCCAACCAATTTAGTCGTATGGGATGCATTCTGACATTCTCAAAATAAGATGAGGGTTATTTGTGCAAGATGATGTAACATATACAGTAAAATGCCTGTTTTACCATGGCTGGTCCATGCTGATGACAGTTCTAGGTACAGTGTTTGCAGTAGGGAATATAACCAGTGCTTAACAGAGATCACCAGGGGGTTTCCACCTTTCAACACAACATGATGTGAATAGGGCGAGGCAGTGGCGCAGTAGATAGTGCTGTCACCTCACAGCAAGAAGGTCGCTGGTTCGAACTTCGGCTCAGTTGGCGTTTCTGTGTGGAGTTTGCGTTCGCCTTCGCGTGGGTTTCCTCCGGGTGCTCCGGTTTCCCCCACAGTCCAAAGACATGCGGTACAGGTGAATTGGGTAGGCTAAATTGTGGTTGTTTCCCAAAGATGGGTTGCAGCTGGAAGGGCATCCGCTGCGTAAAAACTTGCTGGATAAGTTGGCGATTGACCCCAGATTAATAAAGGGACTAAGCCGTCAAGAAAATGCATGAATTAATGAGGTTGAATAGGTCGTATAGAACTGCATGCCACGAACTTTAGGGAAAATTGAGAGTTGAGATATTTTTGGATTCCCAAAACACATGTAACAGCTATCTAGTCAACTTACAAAAAGACACCTTGGATTCTTGAAATGAATAGCAAGACTCATAACAGTCTGATTTCCCAAATAAGGTTCGCACCTGCAAAAATCGCAAACTCTTCTCGACTTCCCACGTCAGATCAATTACCCTGCCGTAACGTTTTCTTCCTCCCACTGACACCTGGCACATTGACAGACCCCCCGTCTGCCACAGTCCTAATAAAGATTCACTCAATAGGGAGCATGGCGAGCAGTCGGACTGCCCCCCCACCCCTCCAAAGTGCCCTGATGCGATGTGACAGCTCGCTGCTTCAGAAATGTGCAGGTTTAATGTGTTCTTTGCGCTTATGCTGCAGATTGAACGGCTCACTCTGATCGCATCTGACAAAGCTCTAATACGCCATGTGCCGCCCGCTAAGACGGGGCATCCCGAGTTATTGACGGAGTTTGCTGAGCCTGACAGTCTAGGGGTGTGACGGGATCGTCTTCAATGAACTTCTGGACGTCACGGCTGAGCGAGTCTTCAATATTAGGCCTTCTCAACTTCTGTCTCGAACCACTTCTCGATGGAGCTGAGGGATGATTCCCGGGTTGTTATCGGAGAGAGCCCCATTCTTTATTTCCTTTCATTTTTCTCCATGCTTTTTTGCCCATTCATTCAAGCGGCAATGGCATTTCAGCTGGAATAATGTCAATTTGTTCGGTATGAAGCTCGGTCTTTTTTAACAAGGCTAAAAGAGAGACAGCCTATTATCTTTTTAGGGGCTATTAGCTCTCTTCCCACAGCCTAGTGATCTGTCGAGCTAGACTGTATTTTAAAGGTATCACCAGACAAAAAGGTTGTTTCTTTTGGACAAACCGTAATTTCAAAGAGACCAGCTGAGGCTGATTATTGAGTAGGGGGCGGGGCCTTTTCTTTTTACACATAATTCCCTCATAGTATACTAATGGTAAAAGGGGCGTGGCTAAGAATATTGTGGTTGAAGCGTCAAGGAGGAGGAGCCAATCCAAATACAAAAGCAAATGTTCAGACTTGATTGAAGATTAATTGTTTTGTCCAATCAATTAACTTGAACAGATTGTTTAACTCAAGAATAACAATGGGTACTAGCAAAACGAACACTGTCAATTTTGATTTCGCACAGACTCTAAGTGGAAATTAAACTCGTCACTATACCATAAGATATCGATACCTTTAGCCAGCGATACAATATGTTTTGAGTGAGTTATTGAAATATCGGAATATAATATATCGGAATATATCGGAATATAATATATGACGTAATGTTTTTTTGTCAATAAAGTATATAAGTGTATTATATAAACATTAAAACACATTCTGTGTCAGACACAACAAAAAAATGCACATTTGTTTTTTAACATAATATAGAAAATTAAATATTAGGCAAATTAAGAGATATAGGTGATCAAGTAGGACATGACTATAACAAGATTCCTGTGTCTTAAATTAGCTGCAACTGCTGTTTTGTTGTTGCATCACGATGGTAAAGAGGTTAAAGAGAGTAATCAAAAATACCGGAATCCATGATACTGAAAATATGAAGTTGAACGCGAAAATGTGGAGAGTGCCAAAATAAAAGTGCATTTTAAGGTATTGATATTTCACGCAAATTATCGATACATCATGTAGTTACTCAATTAATTAATATATCAATAACTACACCCCTATTTATAGGTGTTAATTTTAAAGTAGGTTTATTAATGTTCTATTATTAAAAACAGCTTGCAGATACTCATGCTGTCACTTTTCTTACCCGTGACTTTTCCTCTAGTCTGGTCATCATGACCACCGTTGCAGCTCGCTGCTCCCACACCATCCTCCAGAAGTCTCCGAAGGTTTCCGGCAGTGGTCCCTGCGTGGCTATATATGCGTTCTGCTTCCTGTAGCCGTCGATGTAGTTGGAATTGATATAGTCGCTACCTGTGATTCCTTAAAACAAAGCATGAAGCAAACCTTGAAACACGACAAAAACACTTACATAAAGGCAATTCACACTAAGGTTTTGCTGTGTAATATACATGACATTGTGTTTTGATAGTAATCTCATCCACATAGTACAGTGAACTACAACATCAAAAAACACAACAATGGAAATCGTGATTATTTTCATGTCAAAACAACATCAAAGTGTCATCTGAGACTGGCGTCAAAAAATACGTCAAAAATCAGGACTGTCCTGTAAATGGACCATTGACAATAATGTTAGATGTCAATTTGACCTCATCATGGTAGCTTACATGCACTAAAGAAGACAAACTCTACTGTACATTTATAACTGAAGCTGTCAGATGAATCAAACTTTCTTTATATTACAATATTTTCATGTCGTAATTTTGGAGATCAAAAGAGCGTCAATGTGTGGATGTCAAATAGACGTCAGTTTGACTTCAAGGTAGTTTACGAGCATCATTGGGAGACAAAATACAGTGTACATTTTTAAGTGAAGCTGTCAGATGAATCAAACGTTCCTTATATTACAATACTTTTGTGTCGTAATTTTAGAGGTTAAAAGAACATCGATGTGTTGATTTCAAATAGACGTCAGTACATTGACATCAAATCGATTAACATTTTTTACGTGTTTTTTGATATCTGTTTGACTTTAAAGTGCTTGCTGGGAAGTCCATTTAGATTAATATTCTGACAAGTATTAATTCAAGTGGCCCTCATTCGATATGCAAAAGGATAGCCAATCATAACAGAGCATAGTCTTAAAGGTACAGTAAAGGCACATATTTTGAAAGCTTGTCTCGGAAAGCAACACTATAGCTGCTTTTGCCACTTAACAATATGAGTAACATTAAGACTTCGACACTCCTGTTTCCAGACTGTTCCAAAATGGCTAAAATACCTCAAAAATCAGGATGGTCCTGTACATGGATTTTTGGCAATAATGTTAGATGTCAGTTGGACATCAAGGTAGTTAACATGCATTGTCGGAGGACAAACTCTAGTGTACATTTGTAACTGAAGCTGTCACATGAATCAAACTTTTATTATATTACAAAACTTTCGTGTCGTCATTTTAGAGGTTAAAAGAGCATCGATTTGTGTATGTCAAATAGACGTCAATACTCTGACATCCAATCGATTAGCATTTTTGACGTGTTTTTCTGATATCTGTTTGACATCAAGGTGTTTGCTGGGAAGTCCATATAGATTAATATTCTGACAAGTATTAATTCAAGTGGCCCTCATTCGATATGCAAAAGGATAGCCAATCATAACAGAGCATAGTCTTAAAGGTACAGTAAAGGCACATATATCTTGAAAGTTTGTCTCGGAAAGCAACACTATAGCTGCTTTTGCCACTTAACAATATGAGTAACATTAAGAGTTGACTAAAAAAGTGTACTTCGACACTCCTGTTTCCAGACTGTTCCAAAATGGCTAAAATACCTCAAAAATCAGGATGGTCCTGTACATGTATTTTTGGCAATAATGTTAGATGTCAGTTGGACATCAAGGTAGTTAACATGCATTGTCGGAGGACAAACTCTAGTGTACATTTGTAATTGAAGCTGTCAGATGAATCAAAATTTCCTTATATTACAATACTTTCGTGTCATAATTTCGGAGGTCAAAAGAGCGTCAATGTGTGGATGTCAAATATCCGTCAGTTTACCGTCAAGGTAGTTTACGAGCATCGTTTAGAGACAAAATACAGTGTAAATTTGTAACTGAAGCTGTCAGATGAATCAAACTTTCCTTATATTACAATACTTTCATGTCGTAATTTTGGAGGTCAAAAGAGCGTCAATGTGTGGATGTCAAATAGACGTCAATACTTTGACATCAAATCGATTAGCATTTTTGATGTGTTTTTCTGATATTGCTTGACATCAAGGTGCTTGCTGGGTGCTTTGCAAAATTCTGACAAGTATTCGTTAAAGTGGCCCTCATTTGATATGCAAAAGGATAGCCAATCATAACAGAACAAAGTCTTAAAGGTACAGTAAAGGCACATATATCTTGGAAGCTTGTCTTGCTAAGCAAAACTTTAGCTGCTTTAGCCACAAACCAATCCGCTTGTTAAGTGGTGACGTATGTAATACTGTTTCCGGGTCCAAGCCGCCATTCATTTGAGTGGAGAAATCATTCGTTTATGGTCATGTTTTATGCCTATCACACATTAAAGTTAATTTTAAATAAAATCATAGTGTACACCACAATCTCTGGGCTTGCTGCATAACAAATACCAAAAATGTAACAATTTATAAAAAAATTAATAATCTTCTGGCCATCGGATATTAGGCATGGACATATATATTGTGAATGTGATTTTCGAAAGTATTAAATCGCTTTGTAAACGTTTATTAGTACCATTTAATGAGTCTCCCCATTCAGTTGAATAGAGAGCTTGGACTCGGAAGCCGCTTCGCGTGACGTCACACTTAACAAGCGGATATGAGTAACAATAGGAGTTGACTACAAAAGTGTACTTCGACACTCCTGTTTCCAGACTGTTCCAAAATGACTAAAATACGTCAAAACTTTTCTGATATTACAACATTTTTGTGTCGTAATTTTGGTGGTCTCAAGGGCACCAATGTGTGAATGTCAAACAGACGTCAACATCTAAACATCAAACCGATTTGCATTTTTAGAGGTGCCTGCTGGGAAGTCCATTTAGATTATTATTCTAACACGTATTCATTAAAGTGGCCCTCATTTAATATGCAAAATGATAGCCAATCAAAACAGAGTAGTCTTAAAGTTACAGTATAGACGCACATACAGCTGGGAATCTTGTTTCGCAAAGCAACAAAGCAATACAAGTAACATTAAGAGTTGACTGCAGAAGTGTACTTCGACACTCCTGTTTCCCGACAGTTCCAGAATGGCTGAGCATTGAGTCCCTGAACTAGTGAAAAACTTGCAACCCCACTAACGTGATATACAGTCACAGTCTGGTAAGAGGCTATTGCAGAGCTCGTGACAGATATCCATCATCGAAAATAATCCCCAAGAAAGAAAAGCCATCTAGCTCCCTTCACTGCCTTTTTTTTCCTCCTCGCTTCCTTCCAGCTTTTTGCAGCTCTCCGAGGGCCGGCCGACAGCATCCACTGCAGCTGATTTAGGGCCAGATGCTATACGATGGAATTAGGCTGGACTAGGAGTAAATCAGAGAGCAGAACCCACGCCGGACCCCGTCTCGCTCTCTTTCTGCCATCGCTCTGGGCGGCTCGCAGTAAATCTCCCGTAAAGCAGCCAAACATTCTACCGCCTAAGCTCGGGATCCATGCGGCGGCGGGAATAGAGGTAAAGCCCTTGTGTGCCACTGCTAGACGTAACATTCTTGTGGTCTACATCTCTCGAAACCACTAATGTGGACTTGGTCCAAACAAAAACAGGATCCCAGGGTCTTCAGGGGTAGTTCTGGGTCTGTGATCACCAGTGTTAATTTCGTTAACGAAATAATGATGAAAAATGTTTGCTGATAGCGTTTTTTGGACGACATGGATATCATTGGATACTAACAGTGACAAAAAATTCAATTTTGTATAGACGACACTAAAAACGTGACAGTACACAATCTTTTTCTAGTTATTTTGCAAGATACTAGTGTTTAGTTAAATATCAACTTAAAGACTTAAATAGGTTAATTAGGCAAGTTAAGAGTACTGGGCAAGTAATTGGACAACTGGTTTGTACGGTAGACCTGGGGTTCCCATCAGGGGGGTCCCGGCCCACAAGAGGGCCTCAGCGAGCTCTATGGGGGGGTTGCGTCATATTTAAAAAAAATCCTTAGCAGTGGGCAATTAGGAGAATGATCATGTTACCGGGTCGCACAAGAAATTATAAATTATTTTAGTTTGATTTATTATCCGAGTCGGAACGATCTTTTATTTTGAAAAATGACCGTATTCTCTCGCTTACATCTCGGTTACTTGAGTGCCCAAATTTTACCCACATACTAGCAAAATAAGTAAAAAAAAAACAGACATCTTTGAAAAGTTTCTTTGCGAAGGGGAAAAGGCCCAGTAATTGACTCATGAACTGCCAAGGGGGCCTCAGCGAGGTCTGTGGGGGGGTCGCGTCATATTTTTAAAAAATACACAGCAGTTTGCAATCAGGAAAATGATCTTGTTGCCTTAGTTTTATCCTCAAGCTTAGAACAAACACCGGTCTGTGGATCAATTGGTACCGGGTCGCACAAGAAATCATGAATTATTTTAGTTTGATTTATTACCCGAGTCTGAACGATCTTTTATTCTGAAAAGTCTTTTATTTTGGAAAATGACCATATTATCTCGCTTACATCTCGGTCACTTGAGTGCCCAAAATTTAACCCACAATCTAGAAAAATAAGTAAAAAACAGACATCTTTAGAAAGTTTCTTTGCGAAGGGGAAAAGGCCCAGTGAACGACCCATGAACTGCCAAAGTATGGATTTGCAACGCATTTTCCAGCATATCAGGTGAATGACCATATGGCTCTCCAAGAAGATCAACAGATGGAGATCCCAAATGATGCCGGCCTTTTAGGGGCAGTTCACATATTGCGTATTTCTAGAGTTTGCAGCTTGTGCGCACAAGTGGCGTGACACACTACATTGTTGCTCTACAATAACACTTCTGAAATGCTAGCTGGCAGGTTTTTACGGCTCTCAGTGTCGGGTTTTTTGGCTGGTGTTTTGTTATTTCTGAACGCTACCTTAACGTACAAGTCGCTAAAACTCGTTCAATCAAAGGCGGGAACCGGCTGACGTGCAACAACTTTAATCATAAGGTAAAAACAAAACAAAAGTTTCAATCTGGAGCTCCTTTATGGCACTTGTAAACACCCGCTTTAACAGGTTTGGGCGGTTCTTATTCCCGCCCACACTCGTAATTGCTACCAAGCAGACCAATCACAGAGCTTGCACTGCGTGTCTTTGCTACGTTACATTTTTTGAAAGGCGCACTTCAGCATTAGTGTCAGCATCGGCGTCAGCCACCGGGAGGGGTATGTGACGTGAAGGCTGGGTTGGGGCATACTCGTGTGCATGACTTGGTTAAATATAAATCAATAAGTATATCTCAGCCTTAAAACTAGTCCAGTAAATATGGCTAAAATTATATACTAATTTAATCCAAAGACTACAACTAAAACCAAATTTGCTTCCAAAATGAACTCTGGTGACCGCCTCTCCTCAATGAACGGCATGATTGGACATGTCATTTGTGTATTTAGCACTAACAGCATAGGAGGAAATTATGCAACAAGGCTCAATACTTAAGGTTAGGGGAGGTTTAGCTCAAATCCCCACAGTAGGAGCAAAGCGCCATTAATTCTCTGAAACAAGTCGCTTGTAATTACACTCGGAGTGCATGCTCGCTTCAGACCCCTGGCAAAATAACCTACGAGAGGCATATTTAATTGTACAGTTTATCCAACACAAAGGCTTCAATCACAAACACAGGCCCGCGGTGCTAAATTGTTGTTTTCGTGCTTTAACATCGAACAATGAAACACTTGGCCGTGCTCATTTTCTAGCCCCCGCTACGTCTGAGAAAAAAAAAAAAAAAGGCAAAATTAGCAATCAGGGGGAATAAAAAAAAGGAGAATGCCATTAAAAGCCTCTTCCCCGTCTCACAAAGCGTTCGCGGGAGTGTTTGGCTTTAGTCATAGCTAAGTGAACAGAGCACGGCTGCCTGCACGAATTGTTCCGCCGCTGTGTCTAATGGCGAAATCACTGCACTGTAAAATGGAAATTTCGAACTTGATTAATTTATGCATTCATGGGCGCTGTCTTTGTGATGATTCTGTTACGCCGTGTTATTGCTCATCTAAAATTGGGTCGTGGTGAACTGTGCCGAAAATCAAGGTGACGCGACGACAAGGGAGGGATCCTGGGGGGGGAAACACAACTGTAAACAGCACAAGGGAGCGTCGAGGATTGAACATCGCCTCTGGATGGAGGGGGAAAAAAAGATGGGCGTTTAAGCAACATAAAAGCAGAATCTGTACTGGTTTTCCACTGACATTTTATGTTTCATCTGAATGCTCGACAGCTTCTATAGCTCTTTAGGGATATATCTGTGCACTATACCAATTGCACACAAATTTAGACTGCTTGTGAATTATTGGACTTGTTTTTCATGTGTGTGTGTGTGTGCAGACAATAAAATGGTGTGGGAAGGGAGGAAAGCAAATTGGTGGTAACCCTTTACTTGAAGGGGGGTTTATAAGACTGTCATGACACCTTTATAATCATTACATGTCATGGATATGACGATTCTATGCATGCTGGAGCTGTCTTCAGGTGTCATTCACCCAGTAATTGTCATGACAACTTGGCATAAGCAGACACATCATTACCTAATCTTTGTTTCACGAGTTCACACTCACAGATATTTGCCTGAATAGAATATGCGTATTTGGCGTGCTGTCCGGGGAGAGAGCTCTGAGCTCGGGAAGACACCCTAACTTGTGTTATTCCCCTTATCAGGATAAAAAGAGCTAGGGTGCGAGTGCAGTGTCTAGCTCGGCTCCAGAACGCTCCCCCGTTCAGATTCAAAAAGGTATCTGGTTTAATAGTGTGGAGTTGGGGTGGTGGAGGGACGCTGAAGTCAAGAGATCACGGAGGTATGACGTGTTTGACTATTTATAGGAGTTTGCTCTTGAGCTGATTGGATAACAAAATGATTGTGTGTGTGATAAATTAGCCTCGTCAAAGACTGATCGTGCTTTTCCACACATTTGTTTATAAAGCATCAATTAGATTGGACTATGGCTTTTCAATACTTGGCTGCCCCATCCCGCTCTTCAATACCTGACGATGCTTCCCCCTGCTCTTCAATACCGGTCTACAACTCCCCCCACCCGGCTCTTCAATACTGGTCACTTCACCCTGCTTTTTAATACCTGACGATGCTTCCCCCTGCTCTTCAATACCGGTCCACAACTCCCCCCACCCGGCTCTTCAATACTGGTCACCTCACCCTGCTTTTCAATACCTGATGGTGCTTCCCTCCAACCCCTCCCCTTGCTCTTCAATACCTGACGGTGCTCCCCACATGCCCCTACGCTCTTCAATACCACTCTTCAAAACGTAACTCCACTCCCCCACACTCTTCAACAGTGGTCTTTTCAACCCCCCATCCCACTCCTCAATACCTGACGGCCCTGCCCCCAACCCTTTCTGCTGATCACTACCAAACAGTGCCCCCCCCCCCCCCTCCCCAACAGTAATACTAGTCTTCTCACCCCACTTTTCAATACCTGCCGCCGCTTCGCCACACTCTTCAATACCTGACAGCACACACCACCCCCAACACCCTTCAATACCTGCCGGCGCTCCCCCAGCACTCTTCCATGCCTGCTGGCCCTCACCCCACTCTTCAACACCTGACAGCACTTCCCACACCCCCATGGTCTTTAATACTTGACAGCACTCCCCACCCTCCAACACTCTTCAATACCCGATGGAGCTCTCCCCACTCTTCAATACTTGACAGCAGTGCCCAGATCCACCATGCTCTTCAATACTGGTTGCCCCATCCCCCCACATTCTTCAATACTGGTCTCCCCAACCACCTCACCTGGCTCTTTAATACTGGTCGCCTTACTCTGCTCTTAAACACCTGACAGACCCCCCACCCCCACACACACAATTTTTAATACCTGACAGCAGTCCCCACACCCTCATACTCTTCAATACCGGTCAGCCCAACCCCCCACGCTCTTCAATACCGATCTCCCTCAGGCCCCTACCTGACTCTTCATTACAGGCCCCCACTTGACTCTTCACTCCTGCTCTTCAATACCTGGCGGCGCTCCCCTTGCTCTTCAACAAGTGAAGGAAGAGGTTGGAAGAGGTGTGCCTGAGCCTGGTTCACTTGGGCTTTGGCGTGGGACGTGCGAGTGCAAAATGCGCCAAAGCCCGAAACTGAAAGCGAGACGTGACTTTTAAGGGGCTGTTTCATATGAATTTATTAATAATTCTTACTGTTCAGTGAACGCAAACTGCCGTAGTTTATTAAAGACGAGAACTCCTCACTGCACGACAGTTGCGCGCCTTCAGCAGACCTCCTCATTCCTGCAGCACGAGGGCTTTGATTGTTTATGAGCGCCAAAAGTGGCGGATCTGTTCGGCGAAATATCTGACTGCGTGTCCTCGCATCCCTAAGGACTGTTTGGCGAAAAATTTGACGGCATATCAAACGACTGAAACGATATAACTAGTGAAATCTCCACTGTGCTGCTGAGTAAGAGAGTGCTTCTCACTGAACAGCGCAGCAGCGATGACGTAAGCGTGCCGAAGCCCGTTTGTGGTGTGAGCGCGGGCCGTCGGGAGAGACGGGAGGGGGGACAAGCGTGCTTTGGCCCGGTTCAAGGCAACTGTACCTAGTGTGAGTACGGCCTTACTCTGCTCTTAAACACTTGACGGTGCCCCCCCCCACTCTTTAATACCTGACAGCAGTCCCCACACCCTCACACTCTTTAATACAGGTCACCCCAACCCACCACACTCTTCAATACTGATCTTCCCTGCTCCCCCACCTGACTCTTCAGTACTGGTTACCTCCTCCTGCTCTTCAATACCTGACGGCGCTCATCTCACTCTTCAATACCTGACAGCAGTCCCCCCACAGCCCCCCCCCCCCCTCCTCCTCCGCTCTTTAATACCAGTTGCCCAAACCCCCCACACTCTTCAATACCGGTCTCGCCAATCCCCCACCTGAATCTTCAATACCGGTCGCCTCACCCCACTCTTCAATACCTGACGACGCTTCCCACACTGTAAAAATGCATAAGACAGACATGAATGGTGATCCCAAATGCACATGCTAGCTCTATCCATCACACTGAAAGAGATTTCCGGATCTCAGCATTGAAACGAATTACAAAACCAGCCTTTTTTTTTTTTTTTTTTGAAAAACCAGACGTATCTGTGGGCGACAACAAAGTTCAGCCATTCCGGAACCTTCAGATGCAATTGAGACGTTTTTCTCTTCAAGAATCGGCATGTATGTGTTTGTGTGTGCAAGCTTTCCCTGACCTTCGATGGGTGCCAGGATTACGCGGGAGTGGTCGTAGGCGATGACGTTGGCGTAGCGGTTCTTGGGTTTGTTGACCTCCAGGTTGGAATGCTCCCAGGTGAACTGCTGACCCGGATCGATGGACTGTGGAGAGAAAAGCACGCAGTGAAACCAACCCTCAGGGCTTTTCCCAATCCCTCAGCATCACTGCCATGAATACTAATGCGAGAAGAGAGCGAGTTCGCATCCGCCAGAACATCAGATGAAGGTGGAGAAAAACAGAGGAGAGTTCAACACTCAGAAAGCGAGGTTGAGTGAGGCCACGGGGCCTGGGAGAGCTAAAACTAGCGGATGGAAAAAAAGAAATGAGAATCCTTCACAAAAGCAGCTCAGATAAACATTCGCGACAAGATAAAAGTGCAGCACATTAAAGCGTAATTAAAAGCGTCTGCTATCGTTTTAAATATTCACAAGCTTTCAGGCCAGGTAAGCTTTGGCGGGACGGAGATGTGGACAGTGAATAATAGCAAAGGAAACGCTGATAAAAGAGTCTGTTGCTTCCTGTGAGGGGGTGAATTATCTGACGCCAGCAAGATAAATGCCGCCGCCTTCCCAATATGAGAATTTGGGAATAAATATTCTATTCCGCTGTCGGGGTAATTTAGTATTCCATTATGATTCTCGGGCAATGGCTGGGTCCCAGCTCCTCTAGCTTGAGGGATGTTTTCATTTAGGCGACTATCGCTGCATGCTGAATCCGGGACTAAATAACCAACAATGAGGGGTTTGATGTAACTGTTTACCCTGCCATGATTACAGGCACAAAAAACAGAGCGCGGATCCTCCACAGGTCTCAAAACCAGTCTCTCTTATCATCCACCCTGCAAACCGCCCGCAGGTTTTTTTTAAACGCGCACAGTTTGGATTGGTTTAGTTCTCTTTCCTCTTTCCAAGGCTCTGCTGTGATCAAAGAGATCACGTATGGACTGAAGCATGATGACATAATGTGGTGCTTGCTAATCCGCAGCATGCTTTTGCATGACGCACTGCCCACATCCTTATATCTGACCAAAAGTTTACATCAGCTTCAACCTCTGATGTTTTTTTCTTCTTTTCTCTAGCCAAGCTTTCCACAAACATAAATCATTGATTTAACAGCGACTATTAGCGTACTGGAACACCCAGAATATCAAGAATTTGTTCATTTTTTCTTCTACAACAGCAGTACCCAATACTCTTTTATAAGCCGAGCTAAATGATGTACTTCCTAATAGGTTTAAAGGCCCGTTCACACCTAACCTAACAATAGATATAGATATATCAACAACAATACATATAAGTGCGTCCACACTGACGAACGATAACGATGTTTATTTGTAGTTTGTTGTTTTTCAACTGACTAATGAACCTTTTAAAGTTTGATTAGTCTAGTAAGCAAATAAGTAGTAAGTAAGGTGTATTTATATAGCGCATTTATCATGTAAGGCCATACACCCTAAGCCAGGGGTCGCTAATTTGTATTTACAACAAATATCCTTTAAAATATATATATTTTAGTACTGCTTCAGTGAACTTGAATGCTGCGTTCACACCAAACGCGGCACGCGCGTCAAGCGCGGGTGATTTACATGTAAAGTCAATGCAAACGCGCGAATAGACATCTTGCAGCGCGATACGCGCGAATGGCGCTGCGCGAATGACGAGAATGCGCACCGCGAATTGAGTGTTTTGCGTGTTTGACGCGCTTAATGCACGTTTCGCGCGATTCACTCACGTTCGAAAATCTGAACTTCAGCGGACATTCGCGCCGCGTTAACCAATCAGGAGCTTGCTCTTGTGGGGGCGTGATACGGCTCTAAACATATCGACGCTGTTTATCATCCTTCATAAAGCACATAAACACTGTTATTTTCTTCATAAAATCCATGTTAGCCATTTAGCTATGAAGCTAGAGTCACCGGGCAGACAGAAGCCCTGCCCATCACGCGAATCCGCGTCTGTTCTGAAGTGAATTTGACATGCGAATGAAGTGGGGTTTGACGCGCAAATGAAGCGAGTAACTTCAAATGTTCACGCGGCTATTTACGTGCGAATAGCGCAATTTATCTGCGCGTTCCGTGTCTTGTGTGAACACAGCAGAACAAGTATACTAAAAACTACAAATTTTAACAAATTTTATTGGTATTTTTTTTATCAAAGTGTGCTTTAAATGCTTTAAAAATTGTAGACTATAAATATATGTACTATATATCATTTATTTTAAAAAAGCGAGCAATATATTATAGATTCATTTTATTTAAAAAATGTTATATTGATTTGATTTGATTTTATTTAACTATAGGGGTGCAGCTGGGTAGAGGGCCCGACAAGACAATGCGCCCAGAGGTCTCTGAATTCTTAATCCGGGCGTGTGGTTACTAAACAGTAATGTATAGTAGAATTAATAGTAGTGATAGTAATAGTAGCATAGTGAACATGTATACTAATCGTGCTTGGTGTGAACAGGCCTTTATTCTAATTGAATAAATGTATTTTAAATATATACAGTTGAATTCAGAATTATTAGCCCCCTGTTTATTTTTTTCCACAATTTCTTTTTAACCGAGAGATTTTTTTAACACATTTCTAAACATAATAGTTTTAATGATTTATTTATAACCACTGATTTCCTTCATCTTTGCCATGATGACAGCAAATAAAATTTGACTTGATATTTTTCAAGACACCTCTATACAGCTTAAAGTGATTAAAAGGGTTAACTAGGTTAATTAGGTTAACTAGGCAGGTTAGGGTAATTAGGCAAGTTTTTTTTATACCAATGGTTTGTTCTAAAGACATTCAAGAAAAAAATTTGCTTAAAGTGGCTAATAATTTTGACATTAAAATGGTTTAAAAAAAAAGAAAACTGCTTTTATTCTAGCTAAAATAAAACAAATGAGACTTTCTCCAGAAGAAAAAATATTATCAGTAAAATATTATACTGTGAACTTTCTCCTTGCTCTGTTAAAAATCATTTGGAAATTTTTTAAAAAGAAAAAAAGTCTAATAATTCTGACTTCAACTGTATTTTATTCAATTAATTGAATTAAAAATATTTAATTTATTCTAAGAAGTTAACTTGCAGTTCCATTATAAACCTCCAAAATTTTGGATTTGTTTAAACAGTTTATTAGGACACTAATTAATATTTAATAATAAGGTGACTTTACTCCATTGTTTACTCCCTTATTGCAGGTCAGAAATTGAATATTCAGCAGTCTAGTACTCGGACTTAGCTGCTTATGAATGACTTCCCCTCATTTAGTTAGCATATTCAGCTAATGCTAATCTATATGCTAAGCCAATGTCCCCAAAAAAAAAAACGATAGCGTGTTGGGTCTCCTCAAGCGCGTCTGTGTTCCTGCTGGGATATCAGGTCTGGCTCCTGCTGGGAGCCATTTAAGATGGCATTAAGCCCTGAGGGGGGGTTTGATGGCAGTGCTGCCGTAGCGCACTGTGATTTAAGATGGACGACGACATTTGCTCTATGCAAATGAAGGCTGATTCAGCAATAGTGAAGACTAATCAGCACTCGCAACATTTATGAGCCTAGCACTCCAAACCGCTGCCAAAGCATGCGACGTATGAGTAACTAGCCACGTTTCCATACAAGGATACGAATTGAACTTGAACATTGCATAAAATAATCAACGCCTCACTACTGAAAAAAAACAGCTTAAACCAGCCTAGGCTGGTTGGCTGGTTTTAGCTGGTCAACCAGGCTGGTTTTAGAGGGGTTTTGGCCATTTACAGGCTGGTTTCCAGCCATTTCCAGTCTGGTATTAGCTGGTCAGGCTGGGAGATGACCAGCTAAAACAAGTTTGACCAGCCTAGCCAGGCTCGGAGCCCAGCCAAAACCAGCTATGTCCAGCTTAAACCAGGCTGGTCAAGCTGGTTTTAGCTGGATTTAGCTTTTCATTTTCCAGCCTGACCAGCTAAGACCAGGCTGGAAATGGCTGGAAACCAGCCTGGAAATGGCCAAAACCCCTCTAAAACCAGCCTGGTCGACCAGCTAAAACCAGCCAACCAGCCTAGGCTGCTATAAGCTGGATTTTTCAGCAGGGCTATTAAAATAATCACAAAATCACATTACTTTCTGATGCTCATGCTGGAATTTATTTGGTAAATGTGTTTCCATTGTAGTTTATGCACATTGTACTTATCAAATTAAATGTTTATACTTCTGAGTTGTGCGCTTACATTTTTATTTGGATAAGAATAGGTGGATGAAAGCAAAGCCACTGTCATGCAACTAGAAAAACATCCCAGCGACATTCATTTATCAGGAAAACCCAATTGATTGACCATCTTTTAGAACGGCAAACAATCTTTTTGGTAAAATATCCAGTACCTCGTACTCCTGGGAGAGCTTCAGGTTGTCGTTGGCCTTCAGTAGTTCTGTGTGCTCGGCTAGTTCTGAGATGGGTATGGGCGGGTGGTTCATCATACCTGCGCACCAATCAGGAGAAGACAAGATCAGTAAGATGACCACAGACAGGAATGAAGAGAAATCTCAAAAGTTGGTGGAGAATGCGGGATACTGTGTGAAGGAAGACACCCAAGCAGGTCAGACAATGAGGTGGGGACTGAAGTGAGGAACAGTAGGTGATGTTAGGACACAGTGTGACCAGGCCAGAGCTCTACATCCTCAATCCAACCAATCAGAATCGTCCTAATACAGAAATACCGAGCACGGTTATACATAAGATATGAAGGATAGGACCTAAGGACGATTGCTAAGGTGCTACGAAACCCCCAGACCAATTACAATGATGATAGTGGGTCAAATGGTTCCTAATAGCTTTGCAATACTTCCAAAGCGATGGACTGTCTTCTTTCTCACAAAAAAAAAAAAAAAAAAATAGATGAGCAGGATGACACTCCATACATTTGATTCGTAAGACAAACCACACGTTTGTCCTCGGCGGGCTAACAAAAGGGAAATAATGCGCATGGTTGCCTTCTTGAAACCAAACAAATCTCCTTTCACAGGAACGATAAATTGAAACAACCCCTAGGATCTGCCCTTGAGAAATACATCCATGTCTGCAGAGCTGAAACGTAATTGATTTAATCAAATACAAGATCTGAAAACTTCTACTTCACAGAGGCGAGACAGAAGGCCAGAAGCACACAAGAAGACTGAAGCTATGTACATTTTGTTCAGGGCGATGACTGCGGGAATAGAGGAGTGCTATCTAAGCTCATAGGGTCTGTACCTAAGGTTAACCCTATTTAGGGGTGGGAAAATTTTTGGGTTCTATTTTTGGACCTCTACTCCTTGGCCCTTGAAACAGAGTGTGTAGGGCTTCAAAATTTACCCCTAAAAAATGGGACAGCACTATAGTACCTGCACACGTCATCCTATGTCATCGCAATCTCTTGCTTCATATGAGATCAGACGTTCGAGACTGCTGTAGTTATTTCAGTTGTGTTATTTTTTGTTTTTTTTATCTTCAGGTAATCACTGAAAGCATATATTATGTTATCATAACAATCTGATGTGACAATAAGATCGTAACCATACTGTGTATTTACACAGTGGCCATATTCATCTATATAAACACGCAAAAAACAACATTAACGTTATAGCAGACACTGTAAAAAGCTCATCCCCAGCCACTAGACGTTTCTGACAGGGCATTCGAGTGTCATAGAATGACAGAATGTTCTGGAACTGCTATAAAGTAGTTATTATTATGGATTACAGATTTATTTTAGCATTTTTTAAAACATACATGAAGGTAAAACACAAACTCCCTGGATTCGAGTGTGGTCCTGAACAATCTCTGTTTCGAGGGGTATCTAACCCTTCCTCTTAGCTCTAGGCCTTCAAGCTAAAGAGAATTGGGACAGGTAAGGAAAAGGGATAAGGGGTAGAATTGGGACCTTATAGTAAGGCCTTGGGGGTGGGGTGGAACTTTGGGGGCAAAATGTAATTATACTCAAGGGGCCCAGAGTTTCTAACTATGCCACTGATCCTATTATGCTTTTTAATCTGCGCCTAACCCCGGGTTATCATAATTCTAAACACTGCTTTCACACGTTAATCTAAAAGCGGTGTAAGCACTGCATCTCCAAAGGTTATAAAATACCCCTACTGAAAAAAACAGCTTAAACCAGCCTAGGCTGGTTGGCTGGTTTTAGTTGGTTGACCAGGGTGGTTTTAGAGGGGTTTTGGCCATTTCCAGGCTGGTTTCCAGCCATTTCCAGTCTGGTCTTAGCTGGTCAGGCTGGGAGATGACCAGCTAAAACCAGCTTGACCAGCCAGCCCAGGCTGGGAGCCCAGCCAAAACCAGCTATGTCCAGCTTAAACTAGGCTGGTCAAGCTGGTTTAGCTGGATTTAGCTGGTCATTTTCCAGCCTGACCAGCTAAGACCAGCCTGGAAATGGCCAAAACCCCTCTAAAACCAGCCTGGTCGACCAGCTAAAACCAGCCAAGGCTGGTTTAAGCTGGATTTTTCAGCAGGGACTGCTCTGGAGCAGATGTCGTAAGTTTGCTCAGTGTAAAACGGAGCACTGTTAGCTTATTGCTCCAGATGCTTGGATCAGACAGCCAATCGCAAATTGAGAGCGAAGTTCACATCAGGTAAACACAGGTAAGGTTAAGTTAAAAACTTCAAAGGTAAAGAAGACGGTTGCCTGCTGCTCATAGAATCAGCAACAGTGACACTGCAAATATGTAAGAACACGCATGCTAACTCTGGGTTTAGGAATGTGCAGTGTGAACCGTGTTAAAAAGAACACTCCTCTTAAAGTTAACAGTTCAGTTTTACCATTCCTGATGTAGCCGAGGCCAGCTAGTGAAGTGATGTGCAGGCAAACCTCACTCCTCTGACCTCTAAAGGTGCTCTAGCGGCTGACGCTAGAGTCCATGGTCTTTAGCCTCCTTGTTAGAGCAACTGACTCCCATGCGGAGAGTCGAAGGTTCGATCCCAGCTCGGAGCAGGTTGGGTCGGGTTAAACTGAATCCATTCAGCTGATCTCTCGGTCCACTTTTAGCTTAGATTAGCATAGATCATCAAATCAGATTAAATCTTTGACATCGCCCTCAAAGATCTGAGGTGCAATGAATAGTTTGAGGTGCAATGACATTACACAGGACTTGAAGATAGTCTCCAGGGAACTGCGTTTGTCTCTGTGTCTGCTGTAGTAATGGTATGGCAGCAACATTTTTTTTGATTATTATGCTAGCAAGAATTTGCAGGATTATTTGCTAACCTCAGGTATAATTTGAGAAGTGAAATGGGATTACAGATAACTCAGGAGTTAACAATTTCAAGTTGTTAACTAAACTTCTCTGACCACATTTCTAGAACTGCTCGATCGTGCAGATTCGTACTCTGTAACATCAGAAAGATCCGACCCTTCTTATCTGAACATGCAGCTCAACTCCTTGTTCAAGCTCTTGTTCTCTCCAGACTGGATTAATGCAACTCTCTGCTAGCGGGGCTCCTAGCTAACTCTATCAAACCTCTTCAGCTGCTCCAGAACGCAGCAGCACGAGTGGTCTTTAATTAACCTAAAAGAGCACATGTCACTCCGCTGCTCATCCGTTTGCACTGGCTGCCAGTTGCTGCTCGCATCAAATTGAAAGCTCTGATGTTTGCCTACAAAGCGACTTCTGGCTTTGCTCCTGCTTATCTGCTCTCACTTCTGCAGATCTATGTGCCCTCCATAAACTTGCGTTCTGTGAATGAACGTCGCCTCGTGGTTCCATCCCAAAGAGGGAAGAAATCACTTTCCAGAACTCTCACGTTCAATCTGCCCAGTTGGTGGAATGAACTCCCTAACTGCAGCAGAACAGCAGAGTCACTCGCTGTCTTCAAGAAACCACTAAAAACTCAACTATTTAGTCTCCACTTCACTTCCTAATCTGCAATTGCCTCTCTAGATATACCACTAACTGTACTCAAAAAATAAATAAATAAATAAATAAAAGATTACAAACACTTTCCTTCTTAGACTTTACAGACCTGAAACTTGCCTATAGCACTCATTCATTGTTGCTCTTATAGTTGTATTGCTTCCTTGTCCTCATTTGTAAGTCGCTTGGATAAAAGCGTCTGCTAAATGACTAAATGTAAATGTCAAGTGTGAAAAGATCGTGATATCCTAAACCAGGTGCCCCCAATCCTGCTCCCAGAAGGTTCTGTACCAGCAAAGTAGGTCTCAATCCCTATCTAAACACTCTTGCACTAAATAACCAAAGTTTTTAAAGATCACTAAAAACTCCCTGGCATGTTTTTGGAGCTGAGATCCACAAGAACAGAGCAAGACTGGACACTCCTGCCCTAACTCTAACCCTGTCAAGTGCGGCGTTCTGGCAGTCCGGGACTGTTTGTTTTAGTTTTGAACAAGAAAGCACACAAGCTTCTGTCTTGTGTATTTTACGCTAGATTTTATAAACAGACTCATTTGCATGTCGTCTACAGTCTTGCACGTAGACGAAACATGAACTTGCCGCTCTTGCTTCTCGCAGCTCTTGGGGGAAAAATCTGGAAGGCTTCCACTCTAAACATGAGCAAGCAAGAGGTAGAAAAATACAATATTGTCTTTCCCGGGAGTAAACTTTTTTCCCCCCTTAATATTTCTAACAGCTTTCCTTTTGGCAGTGGCTTGCGATAATTTCTTTATGTAACCCTTCGCTTGAGCAATGATGGGAAATAAAGCTCTTGAGGTGGATGGCGGTGATCCAGGTAAATAGGGGTTTATTTGAGAGTTCTGGCCTGGGTTAAGATGACCCGATGACACCAGTGCAAAGTGAAGCGTCGTGTTTTCTGCTTCAGTTCAGCCAAAGCTAAGCAAGCACAGAAGCAGTCGCCCATGCTAACCCCTGCGACAACCGACAAGGACATTCCTCAAACAAGCACTTCCAAAAAAACACGCCAGGAATCACTCTGATGTTAATCCAGTCATGAATTAGTAAAGGAGCGTAGATAAAGCAAACACATCATCAACAAGACGGATGCTAATATATAAACAGAGAGAGAGAGCCGGACTTTCTTTCACGGTCTACTTTAGCGCGAGGTCAAAAGTTGGCAAAATGTTGACATCTTCCTTCAAGAGTACTGTGATTTAATTAGGCATGGATAATATGCATAATCACATTAGCCGTCCTCAATTTAACATCCAGCTTTCTCTTCTTCTCGAATATGTCTGCCACTAATGACTTTGCCTGGGTTTGATTGAGAAAGGACACTTGCTGATTAGGAGCTGACGACACAAGTGCGACGCTAACTCAACGGGATGTCTCGGAAAAGTTCTGGGCGTAAGTTTCACAGTGTTTCTCCCCAAAACAAAGCAAGCTACATTGTTAATTCTCACTTTGGCAAAAGCTAGCATGTGAGCATTTGTTGACCCTACTGAAAAAAACTGCTTAAACCAGCCTAGGCTGGTTGACTGGTTTTAGATGGTCAACCAGGCTGGTTTTGAAGGGGTTTTGGCCATTTTCAGACTGGTTTCCAGCCTGGTCTTAGCTGGTCTGGTTGGGAGATGACCAGCTAAAACCAGCTTGACCAGCCTAGCCAGGCTGGGAGCCTAGCCAAAACCAGCTATGTCCAGCTTAAACCAGGCTGGTCAAGCTGGTTTTAGCTGGATTTAGCTGGTCAATTTTCAGCCTGACTAGCTAACACCAGGCTGGAATTGACTGGAAACCAGCCTGGAAATAGCCAAAACCCCTCTAAAACCAGCCTGGTCGACCAGCTAAAACCAGCCAACCAGCCTAGGCTGGTATAAGCTGGATTTTTCAGCAGGGGAACAAAAACGTATAGGAAAATTTCTCCAATTTGCAAAGACCTTAAGGACAAATGTTATTCTCATCAGCCTGGCCGAGCTCTTAGAGATAGTCTGGAATCGGTTTGACCCTCTTAAGGTGAACCAAGGTAATATATGCCAAAGCACTCTCGAAAACGACGCGAAGGGCAAGTTTGGCAAACAACCCGAGATCAGCCCTGCATGCTAAACGCCGACAGCCTCTATAATGCAATGAGAAAGGCCATCTCGAGTCAATCGAAACCCAACAAACTTTGAAGATTACCACTTTCCAATGTCAACTTATTCTTCAACTCTGCTCCGTGTCAACAACAATTACTCGCCTTCCATCTTTCTATTCAACATAAAGCCGTTATTTGTTTGTTCTCAGGAATTTTGTCCCTGCAAGGCGTAAGAAACAATTACATTTAATCCGAGCAGAGTGCGGGGGAAAAAAGTATTTACGAGAGAGACACTAATAAAAAAAATAAATAAAAAAAAGTCTGCTTAAGCAAGGTCCAATCGGATATAAACTCTTTCAAGGACAAATTCCTGTTGCTGTTCATTTCCTCTCGGATCCCTCTGCCAGGATTTTTTTTTTTTACTTTTCCGTCTCTTTCTCTACCGGAGTCTTTTTATCCCTTGCAATCAAGCCCGAGATCAGTGAGCGCGAGAGAAGCAAACTGTCTAATTACATATTTTCACTCTCTTATTTGCGCTTGACAGGTGATGCAAATAACAAATCCTTTTGATATCCGCCACTGCCGTTCCAGAAACGATTCTTTGCCATTGTTCATTTACATATAAAAGGGAAAAGGCTCAGTATATTCTCCTATAAAAACAACCCCCCCCCCCAAAAAAAAGGGAGCTGCTCTTTCCTCTCGCTGTGGGGCGGGAGGGATGTATCAAATGTCGGACTATTGTTTGCGGAGGGTTTAATTAATTCTCCTCGTTATCTCTGCCTGCAGAACGACCCCACCGCTGGAGGAGACTGAAATCGCGGGCTCAAGCGGAGGATGCTGGAATGCGTGGAGACCTGTGGTAAAATTCTACATCATCAGCTGCTTTTTACTGTGAATTAATAGTGTGCAGCCAACAGCCTGTAAGAACAAAGCAATCGACAAGCAGAAATAGACAACAACAACTTAAAAAGGAGAAATCAAAAGCCGTGTTACTGTTGAAAGTTAAAAGCGGTCATAATTAAGATGAAACTCCTCACTGGATTTGCATTTTCCCTTCCCGCAGATGCATAATGCAGAATAAATGTCTAGGAAGTTTTGTCACTTACTTTAATTAGTGATGTCTTTTATCGTTGAAAATAATTTAAAATTTATATTTTACACACACTACCTGACAAAAGTCTTGTTGTCGATCCCAGTTGTAAGAGCAACAAAAAGCTTCTAGTTGATCATTTGGAAAAGTGGCAGCAGGTAGATTTTTCTGCATCCCAATCATCGCAAATACTGCACAAGGAACCCAAGGTTCTCATAGAAATCAGTCAAGTTTGGTGAAGGAAAAATCATGGTTTAGAAATCAGTCAAGTTTGGTGAAGGAAAAATCATGGTTTAGAAATCAGTCAAGTTTGGTGAAGGAAAAATCATGGTTTAGAAATCAGTCAAGTTTGGTGAAGGAAAAATCATGGTTTAGAAATCAGTCAAGTTTGGTGAAGGAAAAATCATGGTTGAGAAATCAGTCAAGTTTGGTGAAGGAAAAATCATGGTTGAGAAATCAGTCAAGTTTGGTGAAGGAAAAATCATGGTTTAGTGTTACATTCAGTATGGGGGCCTGCAGGATGGATGGCAACATCAACAGTCTGAGGTATCAAGACATTTGTGCCGCCCATTGCATTACAAACCACAGGAGAGGGCAAATTCTCCAGCAGGATAGCGCTCCTGCTCATACTTCAGCCTCCACATTAAAGCTCCTGAAAGCAAAGAAGGTCAAGGTGCTCCAGGATTGGCCAGCCCAGTCACCAGACATGAACATTATTGAGCACGTCTGGGGTAAAATGAGGAGGAGGCATTGAAGATGAATCCAAAGGATCTTGATGTCCTCTGAGAGTCCTGCAAGAACGCTTTCTTTGCCATTTCAGATGGCTTTATTAATCAGTGATTTATGTGACAAGACTTTTGTCAATTAGTATATATATATATATACTACCCAGTAAGCCAAATACAATTTGTATAATGTTGGCAAACATGATATGCTTAAAGCACTGGCTTGCTTTTATCCTACATTATGCACCTTGCTCAGTCAAAGTGACTGCTAATGATCAACACTTCTAGGTTCCCCTTGAATCATGATGCCTTTTAACTTTCGCAGGGTTACGGGAGTGAGAATCAGCGCAGATCCGTTTGCAGTTTGTGAGGGAGGGAGAAAAAAAAAAACAGTCAAATGCAAATGTAGTCAGAGAACACAACCCATTATTCCGCATGTGGGGCAGACGCATTAAAAAAAGATAAGAAAACACCAAAAGCTCAGCGCGAGACGTGAGCACTAACTTTCATAGTCAAAACCAGCTTCGCTGACAGGACTGCTCAGACCCGAATCTGTGAAAAACACAGCAGAAATCAAAGAGAGGCATCGCTTTTTAAATAGGCACCGATCATTAGTGCAATCCTGAAAATGAATCAGCAGAAAACAGAATTGAATATGGTGAATTTTAAGCAGGCGAGAGGAGCGGACCACCCGGCTGGCTCTGAATGAAGGCTAATTCTCGGGGGTCCCTCAGTGTGTCAGACAGAGAAAGTAGGACATTGGTTCATCTATCAGACCAGCTTTTTTCCCCCTCAATGTATACTGCAGATGCACCTGAGCGGCTGCTGGTTTGCCGTTTTTAAAGAATGAAGTGTGAGGAATCAGCTGGCGGTGTCGATCGAGCAGAAAGAAGACATACGGTCAGTGTTTATCCAGCTGTCTTCAGCTTCTGAACCATCTGTGACGACTCCAGGCTCAAACACACTCGCAGAACAGCGGCGGGCGTATTCACAATTAATTTATATATTGACAAAGATTCAAAAGTAGGAACTTATTTGACGACAAACTCTTTTAATTATATATGCATATGAAATTGACTGTCCTATCGGTTGTAATATATTTAAAAATAGTTATCGGTTATGTGTATATAGGCTATATAGCCAAAACAATGTATATATTACAAATTTGCAAGTAGGAATGGATTCAAGAGCAAAAATAAATATATACACATGCAAAATTGACAGTTGTATCAAATATCGGTTGTTATATATTTAAAAATAGTTATCGGTTTTGTGTATATAGGCTACATAGCAAAAACAATGTCATATTATATTAAAAATTTGCAAGTAGGAATGGATTCGAGAGCAAAAATAAATATATACACATGCAAAATTGACAGTCGTATTAAATATCGTTTTTATTTATTCAATAAATAGTTATCGGTTATGCGTATATAGACGATATAGCAAAAACAATTTCCTATTAAATTAAAAATTTGCAAGTAGAAATCGATTTAAGAGCATATCGTCATATCAATCTTATCAAATATCGGTTGTTATATATTTATAAAAAGTTATCGGTTATGTGTATATAGGCTACATAGCAAAAACAATGTCATATTATATTACAAATTTGCAAGTAGGAATGGATTCGAGAGCAAAAATAAATATATACACATGTAAAATTGACAGTCATATCAAAAATCGGTTGTTTTATATTTAATAAATAGTTATCGGTTATGTGTATATAGGCTATATAGCAAAAACAATGTCATATTATATTACAAATTTGCAAGTAGGAATGGATTCGAGAACAAAAATAAATATATAGACATGCAAAATTGACAGTCATATCAAATATCGGTTGTTATATATTTAATAAATAGTTATCGGTTATGTGTATATAGGCTATATAGCAAAAACAATGTCATATTATATTACAAATTTGCAAGTAGAAATGGATTCGAGAACAAAAATAAATATATACACATGCAAAATTGACAGTCATATCAAATATCGGTTGTTATATATTTAATAAATAGATATCGGTTATGTGTATATAGACATTATATCAAAAACAATTTCCTATTAAATTAAAAATGAGCACATAGGAATCGATTCAAGAGCATATCGTCATATTTATCATATCAAATATCGGTTCTTATTTATTTAAAAAATTTATATACACGAAATTGACTGTCATATTAGTTATTGGTTGTAATATGAAAAATATTCTCTGTATATAAGCTGTATAGCACAAAAAACATCACATTATATTTGAAATTAGCAAGTAAGAATGGATTTGACAGCTAAACTGTTATTGGTTATATTGGCTGTAATATATAAAAAATTGTTATCTCTATATAGCCTATACAGCAAAAACAATGTAATATTATATTACAAATTTGCAAGTAAGAATGTATTTGAGTCATATAAATTATTGGTTGTGTGCATATATATCGGTAATGTGTATATAGGCTATATAACAGAAACAATGTCATATTATATTAGAAATGATCAAGTGGGAATAGATTTGAGAGGAGAAAAAAAAAAAAAATATATATATATATATATATATATATATATAAAAATGTGTGGATACGAAATTGACTGTCACATCGGTTATCGGTTGTAAAAAAAATTAAATAGCATTATAACACATAACCAATATGACAGTCAATTTCTTATCTATCTATCTATCTATCTATCTATCTATCTATCTATCTATCTATCTATCTATCTATCTATCTATCTATCTATAGATACGAAATTGACTGTCATATCGGTTATGTGTTGTAATGTAAGAATAGTTATCTGTATATAGGTTGTATAGCACAAAAACTTCATCGTATTATATTAAAATTTTGCACGTTATAATGGATTTAAGAAAAAAAAACATATGCATTCAAAATTGACTGTCATATGAATTATCGGTTGTTATTTATATTTAATATTGGTTATAATGTGTGTATACACACATAACCGATTTATGTGTGTATAGCCAACAAAAACAATGTCATATCATATTATACAGCATTTTAGAATGGATTTGAGAGCAAATATATATATATATATATATATATATATATATATATATATATATATATATATATATATATATATATAATAAAAATAGTTATCTGTATATAGGCTGTATAGCACAAAAACCCCCAGATCATATTATGTAGGAAATTAGCAAGTACGAATGGATTAGCAAGCAAAACTGTTGTATATATTTTTAAATCCATATGAAATTGACTGTTATATCGGTTATTGATCGTAATGAAACAATATTGGTCAAATATTTTATATGAATAAATTTGTTAGTGTACAAAACAAGATTAACGTTTTATTAGGCTAAACAGTTTTGAAATTATGATCATAATTAGCAAATTAGAAAGATTTTTAAAGTAAACTGTTAACTACTTTTCATGTTGTGCTAAAAAGGGCTTCATAGCAAAATAACATCACATTATATTCTAAATTTATTCATAAACAATACAATTATTAACTTAAAAAATAAAATAAAATAATAATAAAATAATAATAATAATAATAATAATAAACAAATCCCAAATTGAAATCTACATTAACATAACATTTCTTTATTAATTCCACATATTTCTGGGGTGTAAACTTAAATAACAGAGTAATAATAATAATAATAATATTAATAATAATAATAATAGGTATATAAAAATAATAAATAAAAATATAACAATAAAAGTACAAGGATTCCAAATCTCTATTCCAAATCCCCTATTGACAAACACAGTGTTAGCATTGTTAGCCGTTTTAGCGAGCACAGTTTCCTGATAGAACTCTTTGTTTTCCAGAAACTCGACCCCGAGCGGCTCTGAAAACCAACAGCATGTGTGTGTCGCGTCTCATTAGCACGTCTTGCCACTCCATATGTGAACTCATCCATGTGAACTGGAGTGTGTGTCTCTCAACAATCGCCCCTATTAGCTAATGGAACCGGCGCTAGCGCTCACCGGCCCAGCTAATTGGGCTAAAATGTGCGCTTAAGTTAAAACTCAGCGAGGAAAAGAGATAATGACATCCCTCGCTTTAAAGCGAACAACGGCGCGTCGCAAATGGAACGATTCGCAATTAATAAAGAGGAGTTTTAATGAGTCGGAAAGCTGATTTGTGATGTGTTATTAGCGTCTGCTGGACGGGGATTGTGGGGAAATGAGCTGGTTTTATTTTTCTTCGCTCTCCACCTGCTGAAGAAGAGCTCTTTCAGTGACCTCCCGGCTCAGATTAGAGACTTTGAAACAAGAATAAAATGTCAGAGTGGCTTTACGGGGAAAATTAACCACAGATCGGATGCTCCTGAACAAGAAAAACATCCGCAACGACTGATGGATGTTGAGTTTATATTAATATTAAATAAATCTGACTCTGAAGCACACAACCTCATGTTTTATGTATGTCTTATGTTGCAGGGATCTACAGTTTATTGTATATTGTAAGCCACATTTTTAATCATAATAATTTTAATAACTGATTTCTTTTATCTTAGGCACAATGACAGCACATAATATTTGAGTAGATATTGTTCAAGACACTAGTATTCAGCTTAAAGTGACATTTAAAAGGATGACTAGGTTAATTAGGGTAAAGTTAGGGTAATTAGGCAAGTCATTGAATAACAGTGATTTGTTCTGGAGACAATCCAAAACTAATATTGCTAAAGGAGGCTAATAATATCCACCTTAAAATGGGTTTAAAATAAATAAAAGCTGCTTTTATTGTAGCCGAAATAAAACAAATAAGACTTTCTCCAGAAGAAAAAATATTATAGAAAATACTGTGAAAAATTCCTTGCGCTGTTGAACAGCATTTGGGAAATGTCTGAAAATAAAACAAAAATTCACAGGAGGGTAAATCATTGTGACTTTAACTGTACTTAAATAGCCAAGATGACTTTGTATGAGTGAAAATGACTGATTTTTCCATTAGGATATTATATAAAGATCAGGTTGCATGAATAACATTGATTTGTTCTGGAGACAATCCAAAACTAATATTGCTTAAGGAGGCTAATAATATCCACCTTAAAATGGGTTTAAAACAAATAAAAACTGCTTTTATTCTAGCCGAAATAAAACAAATAAGACTTTTTCCAGAAGAAAAAATATTATAGAAAATACTGTGAAAAATTCCTTGCGCTGTTGAACAGCATTTGGGAAATGTTGGAAAATTAAACAAAAATTTCACAGGAGAGTAAATCATTGTGACTTTAACTGTACTTAAATATCCAAGATAACTTTGTATGAGTGAAAATGACTGATTTTTCCATTAGGATATTATATAAAGATCAGGTTGCATGAAGATATTTTGCTAATTTTCTACTGTAAATAAATCAAAATGTAATTTTATTAGTAATGTGCATTGATATTAATATTTAGATTTTTTTGAACCCTCAGATTTTCAATAGTACTAATTTTGTCCTATCAAACCAAAGTAAGTAAATAAATAAAAGTAGCCTTTTCACTAGTTGTGAGCTACAGGGTCAAATATTACATATAAAAATGAAACAATTATGGAAAATGTGAAAATAAATATAAAAATAAATCGAAACTGAGAAAATGAAAAAGATTCATGAGAAGTTTGTTATAAGTTTAATCAGAATAAATTATTTACATTTTTTAAAATTAAATTTTATCAGTAATGTCTACATTTTGTTGAACTGCTTTGCTTGCAGGGTAACACCTATAAAAGTTATAAAAATATTAACTACATTTCTTAAACATTTTTAAAAAATGAGATAAGATTTAGAGATATTGGATTAATTTTTTTTAAATATTACAAATTTTTAAAGATTACAAGATTATATATATTTTGAAACGGTTATCGATTTAAAAACATCAACGCTTCTTCACTGGCATAATTCCCAGCTGAAAAAAACACCTTAAACCAGCCTAAGCTGATTGGCTGGTTTCAGCTGGTCGACCAGCCTGGTTTTAGAGGGGTTTTAGCCACTTCCAGGCTGGTTTTCAACCATTTCCAGCCTAGTCTTAGCTGGTCAGGCTAGAAAATGACCAGCTAAGTCCAGCTAAAACCAGCTTGACCAGCCTGGATTGGGCTGAACAAGCTGGTTTTATCTGGTCATCTCCCAGCTATAACCAGTCTGGGAAACCAGCCTGGAAGTGGCTAAAACCCCTCTAAAACCAGCCTGGTCGACCAGCTAAAACCAGCCAACCAGCCTAGGCTGGTTTAAGCAGCTTTTTTAGTAGGGTTATGAGCTCTTTATGGTAAAACAGTGAATTTAAATCAATATAAAAGCCCCTTTTCTTCAATAATGTGATGTTTTACTGCAGTAAAACAGAATCAAGGAACAGAATAATAAAAGTGAAGACATCAGAAAGTGTCCAACAAATGATTTTAAGTTTGAAGGAACATTCAAATGTATGTATACCTGTTATAAAACCGAACCCTGTAGCGAAGGTGAGATGCAGATGACTGACGGGCCGTACGCAGTTATTAACTAATAAAGCGCATCAGTGGAGACACAAATGAGAAAAAACAGCAGGCGCGTCTGAATCTGACACATCAGCGAGAGTTAATTGACAATCGCTGTCAGTCCCGCACACTTCACACCAACATCAAAGCTGAATCGGAGAGGAAATCACGTCGAAAGCTGAGTTTCTGTATTAAAAAGACACTTGTTGTGTTGTGTTTTGTGTGTGTTTTTGTACCTGGCGTCTGGAAGTTGATTCTCCTCATCTCGACGGGATCTGTGGGATGGTGAGGCGTGATATCGGCGTTGTTCAGCAGGCATTTGGTCCGCGGCTCCGACTCTTTACGTTTGCTGCTTTAAGACGAGAAAAACAACCAGACTAAACCACAAAACGAGGAGGAATCGAGTGACAGATCACAAAAATGACCAACTAAAGGGACCACAGTGTTTTCTGACCCATTTAGAACACTGATTTGAATGAACAAGTGTGTTTGATTCAGAATGAATCAATAAGTGGTTCAAATGATTCAGTTGATTCTGAATAGGTTCAATAATTGAGCAGATTCTTTTTTTTTTTAATAAATGAACCCTAAATTATACTACTAATAATAAAAGCATCATAATATGTATGTGTATATATAAACTCAGGTCAGAAAACACAATGTTTACAGTCTTTACTGCGTATGCTAAGTGCTAGCACCAACACAGCTACGTGCTGAACTGTATTTCACCGCACTGTGTTTTTCTCCGCCATCTAATTAAAACTTGCTTTAATGCTGAGGCAGCTTGTTTTCTTTTGCCCCTTGAAAACAGCAATAAAGTCGGGCTAAGCCTTACCTGTCAGGCTTGCTGCTTCCAGAGAGGGCAGCGGAGGGAAATAAATATATAAAGGAGAGAGAAAACACAACAGGAGAACAAGAGAGAGGAGAAAAATCAATGGAGAGCATTTACATTCACAGGACGACTAGCGCTGGCAGATTAGCCGGATCTGCATGCGGTCAGACCTGTAGATGTGTGTGTGTGTGTGTGTGTGTGTCTGTGTTTGCGCTTCACAGAGCGCAGGTCAAACTCGAGAAAATCCTGGTCAAAAACGTCCACTTTTAACCTCGTTCACAAGCTGCTAATGATCAAGAGCTTCACTACTCAACGTTTACATGCTAACAGTCGATGCTAATGTCTATTAGCGATCATCTCATTCATGTTTGATACATCTGAATTGATCATTCTTCTCAGCTACGCTGTGTACTACTGCAAACCGAGCCATACTTTAGCATTTAGCATTTCTTGACCATTCATTGTGTCCGTGAGCTGGTTTGAAAACTAAACAAGCTTCTAAAATGCATATTTAAACTAGAAATATATTAATTACAATTGTTTAACTGCATAAAATGTGTTATATCCTACAGAAAAAATCCAGCTTAAACCAGCATAGGCTGGTTGGCTGGTTTTAGCTGGTCGACCAGGCTGGTTTTAGAGGGGTTTTGGCCACTTCCAGGCTGGTTTCCAGCCATTTCTAGCCTGGTGTTAGCTGGTCAGGCTGGGAGATGACCAGCTAAAACCAGCTTGACCAGCCTAGCCAGGCTGTAAGTTCAGCCTAAACCAGCTATATCCAGCTTAATCCAGGCTGGTCAAGCTGGTTTTAGCTGGATTTAGCTGGTCATTTTCCAGCCTGACCAGCTAAGACCAGGCTGGAAATGGCTGGAAACCAGCCTGAGAATGGCCAAAACCCCTCTAAAACCAGGCTGGTCAACCAGCTAAAACCAGTCAACCAGCCTAGGCTGGATTTTCAGCAGGGTATACAGTACTGTGCAAAAGTTTTGCCCCCCAACAGTTAAAATATAGTTCAATATAAGACTGGTCTCTGCAATAAGGTATAAACAGACAGAAAATACAGATGTACACGCAACTTAGATTAAAATGGCTCCAGCACTGCAAAAGATGCTTTTCTTACTTAGATTTTTTGTCTTTTTTCCAGTCCAAATATCTAACAATTCCTAAATCAAGAAGAATTTTCTAGACAAGCAAAACATACTGTCTTGTTTTGAGAAATAATATGCAAATATTAAGTGAGTTTTTCCGTAAAACAAGCAAAATAATCTGCCAATGGGGTAAGCAAAATAATCTTACGTCAAAAGAAAAAACAAGATTAATTTGCTTACCCCAATTGGCAGATTATTTTGCTTGTTTTAAGGAAAAACTCACTTAAAATTGGCATTTTATTTCTCAAAACAAGACTATTTGTTTTGCTTGCGTAGAAAATGCTTCTTTATATAAGAAATTTGAGATATTTAGACTAGAAATAAGACAAAAATTTAAACAAGAAAAGCATTTTTTGCAGTGTGGTAGCAGTATTTAGTATGAGTTTATATATCAGACCTAAGTTCATCTTCTAGTTCAGGTGTTTTTGTTTTTTTTTCCTCTTTGTCACGTCTGCTGTAGTGCCATCTTGTGGTTTTCTGGACACTAGTTATATTTTGGTTTGTTCCTGTTTTGTAGTTCACGTGATCACTAATTGTTTCCAGCTGTCTGTCATTGTCTAATTATTGGCTGCGTCCGAAACCGCCTACTACTCAGTAGGTGCTGCATTTGAATTTAATCGTACTACTCGGCCGTTAGAAAAGTGTGTTCTATACAGTATGAATTTGAAAAGTATGAATGGAATTCGGACGTACTACATCTGCCATTTTGTCATGGTCACGTGACCAACCTGCGTCAGTTGCGTCGCCTCACTTCCATTCATGAATTCTCTCACGGGGCATTATGGGATAGCGCAGCGTGCATGGGATGCGCACTTCAGAATCTCGCCGGAAGTAGTAAGTCATCCGGGTACTTCTCGCATACTGATTTTCGAATTCTATGAATTCTGACATACTACTGGGCTCGCATACTGATTTTAGCGTACTATATAGTATGAAAGTATGCGGTTTTGGACGCAGCCTCCGTCTTTGTGATATTGGATTGTCCCACCATCCCTCCCCCTGGTCCACCTCCATTCCGGCTCCCTCCTAGATGGGCGCTTATTTGAGAGTGTCTGGTAGCCACTCCCCCCGGGTAATGTCACGTCTGCTGTAGTGCCATCTTGTGGTTTTCTGGACGCTAGTTATATTTTGGTTTGTTCCTGTTTTGTAGGTCACGTGATCACTAATTGTTTCCAGCTGTCTGTCATTGTCTAATTGTTGTTGTCTTTATAAGTTTTGTTATGTTGTGTTTAGTTTGCCTTTGGATTTTTGCTGTTTACTCATGCACCCCGTTCACCCGATTCTGCTTTGTTTTGTCCGGCTCTTATCTGGTCCTAGTCTGCTTACTGACTCATTGTTTTGGTTCGTTTGTTTGTTCACTTTGTTTCATGTTATGATCATATTTTTGAATTCCTGTTCTAACTTTGTTTGATGCACTTTTGTTTATTGGGTTGTACTTTTGTCTCTGTTGGATTTTTTGAACCTGGCCTGTCCCCTTATTGTTTATTAAAACTTCTATTGCTGCACTTGGATATCTCTTGTATTTTGTAAGCCCATCGTGACACTCTTAGCAGGCAATCCCATACCCTCTCTGTAATAGCATATTAAGGTCGGGACTCTGTGTAGGCCATTTCATGACTGTTTTAGCTGTTTTTGAATAAATAACACTACTAAATAACCAACACAGGCTCATTCTGAAAACGTACTCCAATATACCTTTCTGGACACTGCGAATTATGTAGCCAGAGGTATGTATGGCTGCATTTCATTTTTTTTAAACGAACGCTACTGGAGGGTATGACGCCATTCTGTGTGGACCTCTGTGTGGAGGGTTTTCCCGCTGCAACCAGTTTGTCCAGTTAGCTCGTCATGTTTGTCGGTGGACTTGAAACGCAGAGAGGAGATGACCACAACGATGGGGTTCAAGTCCGGGGAAGAACGGTTCCGGAAATCAGGTGAGACAAAAATAGAATGCAAAAAATAAAATAAACAGGTAAACAACAGGGTGAGAATGTGGTAAAATCCAAAAACATCGTAAAAATCAGAAAATGGCTTTTTTTAATTTGCTTTTGTAAATCGTTGGTTGGGTTTAGGGAAGTGGATGGGCGGGTCAACCGATAAAATTGGTTGGGTTTAGGGAAGGAAGAGGGTGGGTCAGTCGATTGGTCAGTCGGTCAGTCAGTCATATAGTCAGTCAACAGCGGCCTCTGGTGGATTTATGTGAGAACAGCAAACGCGAATGGCACTCGCCAGAGAAACATGAGGTATGAAAAACCATACACAGCGAACTCTTGTGGATTTGCATAAACAAAAACTGCAAACTCCAGAAACGTATATATGACTACGTTTTCAGAATGAGCCTGGGCTGTAAATAACACGACATGTAAATATCATACAATTTCATAATCAATATGATTATCTATAAATATCATTACTGTTCAGGTATAGACTATTATACTATATATATATATATATATATATATATATATATATATATATAAAATATATATTTATAACATATATAATATATATATATATATATATATATATATATATGTATATATATTATATGTAATAAATATATATTTTATATATATATATATATATATATATATATATATATATATATATATATATATATATATATATATATATATATTTATATATTTAAATACATCAAATGACTAGTACATTACTCACTTCTTATAGAGGAGAATGGCAATCACGATACAGATTATGAAGACCACAGCGAGGACAGGTCCAACCACCCAGATGAGGCCATCTCCTCCTGACTCCAACGGCTGAGGGTCCAAATCCGGGGCCATGATTGGGTCTGTGTAGGGGCTGGATACAAACGCTTTCTGCTCAAATGAAAAGACATGGTCATGTTCATTTATATTCGTAATTTTTCATATCTCTAAAAGTCTACATGAACTGAAAGTTACTGAGACTTCTATTTTAGAATTTTGATGTGCTTCAAGCTGATTCAGAAGATTGAGTAGGGGGCGGGGCTTTCTTTTGCACATCATTACCTCATTGCAAACTAACAGTGAGAGGGGCGTGGTTAAGGATATTATTATAGGATTGTTTATGGACCGCCACTCCAACCATGGAAGCAAATGGTCAGACTTTGAAATGGTCAAACATTTTTTTTTCAGTAAATTAACGTAATAAAACGTATAAATTCTGGTGAAAAATGGCTTGTATTTCACCCACCACGCCGGTGGTGTTGAGCTCGGCCAGAATGAACAGCACATATTCCTGCCCGCGGTCCAAAGCACGATTCTCGAAGCTGCCGTACATCATCTGGTTGCCCAAAGTGAAGGACGGTGGCATGGATGAGGGCTTGAAGCTGGCAGCGATGTAGGGCCGTTTCCCGTCCACCTGTTTGAGCTGACGGGTGGTTCCAGAGTGATGTAGACCGAGCCTTCGTTCACCCAACAGCTGTGGGGAAAAAACACTGCTTAAGAAGGACTGGAACCAGCTTATGTTGTTTGTTTCTTCTAGGATAGTGGTTTTCAACCTTTAGCACGTGGCTCCCCAGTGGGTCGAGATGGTATTACAGGGAGGCGCCAAGTATTGTTATTAGAAATAACATCGTTAATAGATGTAAAAATGTTTGGTCAGAATTTCACATGTAAAAAAAACAATAACAAATTATTAGGGTACTTTCATTTGGGAAATGGCAAGAGATGGAGTTGCCGCACATGGGTACCCATTCAAATCACTGGTAGCTTATTCAATTAAGACAGTTAACAGTTTTCATTAGAGTAAATTACCAACCCACCACAAGTAGCGGGTTCATTTTAAAAATTGGACCATGGAAACATATGTTTTTGGTTTAGGGCGCCACAAATAAAAAAATTTGGGAACCACTGTTCTAGGAAACAATCTCAATCAACATTCGTGCTAGTAAACTATTAGCATAGTGGGATATCTACTGTGAAAACAAACACTGAATAACACACAAACTGAATACAGGCACCTTCGCACCATACAGCTCAAGGTCAAGTAGCTAAGCGTGGCAGTTTGCCAGCTGGTAAGGATAAGGGCTGTGTAATTGTCCCCTCTCTCTGACAAACCCCTCGGGAACGTTCCCACAATGCTTGTACGAAAATACTTTCAATGGCCCCGGCTCCACTGCGTCTGCGACACAAGGATAAAAACTTGAGAAAAGAAGCTATGCGTATGTTCACCTCTTCCAAGTCCAGCTCATCTGGGCTCTTGATGTGGCGCATCGGTCCTTTTCCCTTCTTTAGAGGAACCACCACGACATAGATTGCTCTGGAAGAGATCAAGATGGTGCATAAAACACGCTATTTCTCAGTTTCCAATTTACAAGACAAAAAATGAACTTTGCCGTCATATCATGGCTGTAGGCGCAGAGATATTATGCGGCAAAAGAATCCCCAGCTAGGTAACTAGCTACAGTAACAGTGCTGTGCAGCCATGGTACAACAGCAAAGTACGATAGCAACTTTTCGATGTTCGGTTTTTGTCCATGATGTAACTACAGAAGAGTCAAGCTTTAAACAGAAAAACGGTCAAAACTGTGACAATAGTCTAATCTAGGGGTGTCAAACTCGGTTCCAAGAGGGCTACAGCCCTGAACATTTCAGTTCCACCCCTGCTTCAACACACTTACCTATAGGTTTCAAATAAGCCTGAAGGATTCAATTAGTTTGAGGTGTGCTTAATTCGAGTAAAAGCTGAAATGTAAAGAGCTATGGCCCTCCGGGATCGACACCTGTGGTCTAATCCAATTCAATGATTTATGCTAGGCTAAGCTAAAATTCTCCCCGAGATATGCTGAATGGTCAAAAATGGTAAAACTCAACTGATTAACTTTATCGGAGATGTAAAACGAGCCTATTTCTGATTTAAAGTAGCGCAAGCATGCAATGCATTCTCAGTGTGACCACAAGGGGCACTGCAGCAAAACAAAGTGTGGTGTTTCATACTTGATCAAGTCTTTTGTTTCCAGCGGTGGGAAGACAATGGTCAGTGTACTCTCTGACTCTCTTTTCAGGTCTAACTCAGGCTTTCGGATCTGAATATGTGGCGCAGTTCGGGCAACAAGCTTGTGTTTGGGTCCACCATCGCTACTGTCCTGGCAGCTGATTCTGAACTCATAGGTTGTGTTGGGTCGCAAGTTTGTGATGAGAGTTTTCGTCATCCTCGCGTCAATGTCAGACTTCTGCCGGTGGTACTCGATCTGTAGATAAATGTGGATTGATAAATTCTGCACGGTAAAATCAAAATGAGTGTGGGTGAGACTGGCCTTACTTACCGTGCATTTATATGGAAAACGGCTATCATAGAACTTCCAGGAAAGCAGTACTGTTGTCTTGGTGACCAGCTTTACAGTGAAGTTCCTAGGAACATCTGTACAGGAGTGAATGGAGAGAACAAATTGAGAAAGACACTTTAGGAATGAAAAAAAGGACATACAGACCGAAGGGAAAGAAGACTGACAGAATGTTTGCATTTGCAACCATTTTCTCCCCAAAGGAGAGGGGCTTTGGTCCCTCGTAGTGAGTGGAGTGCAGTATTAGCTGTGAAGGGGAGGGGGAGGCGCTCATTTGGGACAAACAGCACGCTAGACTGGACTGGTGAACACAGAACCACAGAATCGCACAGTACTCTGTCTGGCCTGGCCCGGCAGTGCCGCCCCAACAAGAACATTTGGCAAGCAGTTTTTATAATCCCCCCTGAACGCTTCCAGAATAGCTGAACCCACATTATGTTTGAGTAACCCACTGCTGTGTGCTCTCGAATTTGGATAGGCACTGCCGTGGCAGACAGCCCGACAGGAACGAGGACAAACCCCAACACAGTTGTCATGCCCACACTTGTTAGCAGTGCATCATGGGACGCCATGCTGAAAACCATCCCAGTGTGGGAGAGAGGGGGAAAGGTGAGTACAGAAAAAAAAGGAACTGTCAAACCAAAAAAAAACTAAGGAAAAACCCAAACAAAGTAAACAAATGTGCCTAGTTCCACTTCAGATCTGGGATCTCCTTGTCATGGCTCTCGCCTACCTTGGAATACTAGGGGAGTTTTTGTGATTGGATGAGTGAATGTGCTGGGCGTGTCTGACCAATCGGCACTTACCTCGCAAATATTGATGCTCCTCCCCTTTCAAAACTGACTGACTTCACCTTACTGACTTATTTTACCTTGTTGTGGGGGAGGGTGTTAGTGAGGTATGTGGCTCCCAGAGAACGTTATATAATCGGGTGTAGGTGCTTGCATTGTAGAGGTTTGTCCCTTGAGGCGGGGAAATGAGCAACCTTTACCTGCTTCATAGGCCACTGTTCGATACTGGATCGGTGGGCTGTAGGGCCCTGGACCTACGCTGGTGTGCGCTCGAATTTTCACATCGTATACTGCGTTGGGCCTCAGGCTGTTTAGAATGTAACTGTTCTCATCGGCCGGCAGGCGCAATTCCTTAGGTCCACTGATTGTTCCGGCCTCCTGATATGATAGGGTGTATTCTGTTATAGCGCCATTGCGCTCCGCCAGCACCGGAGGGAGCCAGGAGAACTGGACTGAGCAGCAGGTGATGTTGGACCCTTCGGTTATTTGAGGATACCCTCGAGGAACCTCTTCTGGGACTCTTAGTTCTTGAGTTGCTTCTTCACCAAATCCTGACTTGGACTTGGCGGACACTTTGAAGATGTACGTAGCCCCTCGATGGATATTGCTAATGGAATATTCCAGCTCCTGCGGGCCAAACTCCAGCGTAGCCAGGGGGTTCACATCTTTTCGGCCAAACTGTAGCCGGTACCCCTGCACCTCGAGGCCAGGAGCAACGTAATCTGGGGGTTGCCAGCGGATTATTGCAGTAGACTCCGAGTTCTGGTTGACGGAGAGAAAAGGAGGCCCTGGGACTGTTGAGAGAAAGAGAGAAAGAGAGACGTTACAATAAATTCAAATGAGCCGCATCACACTTAAATCTATTGTAGGGAAACCAGGTGTCTATTCATCCCGCCTTCACCCTACTGAAGAAAAGTCACCTGGAATTACTTTAAAGGGATTTATTGCAATCCCATTTACTGTAAAGTACTATTACATAAGCATGCGTGTATTGTACAAACTGCCATAAAGGCGCTTGTATTTCACAGAAAGCCGCATCTACAAAGTCTGCTATGAGAATTCGGTTATATCTTCAAGTGAACAGTAGTGACTAGCTGGTTGTTGAACAGATCACTAGATGTGAGATTGTGGGTTAACAGCCATATGATGGAAAAGATGGGCATGAGAGCAGATAGGAGGACAAATGACTCCCGGGGAAAAAAAAAAGGAGAGCTGATGAAGGTGATGGCGCAATCTGCCGCAGCGAGAGGACAACGAGGGTCAGAGCCACCGTGATTGTGGACTGCTTCCCCTCACCGACAGCACTCCAGTGCACTCCACTGGATGACACGCAATCCTTTCCACAGGACCACAGGCACGTTTCCCATTAGGCCTTGCATTAACGGCCACTGTTGACCCACAGCCACTGATTAAGATAGGATTGCGTTTCACGCTCACGCCCTCCCCCCCTTCCTTTCCCGCTCTCTGTCCTTCTCATCTCCAGTGTAGGAGAAGCATCCGAGCTGCTATAGAACAAAATAAAATAACCTTCAGCTAACATGCAATTAACCTGCCGACAGGACTTACAGTGAGGTATATCAGGCATATAAAGCACGACTGCCAGCTGACACGACTGCAGAAAACTGCAGCGCTGCATTCTGGGCAGAACTGATATCAAATATACAAAAGACAAGGGCGAAAAATGTGCCTGAATAATATCACCTGACTAAAAGTCCTCAGGAACGGACGACAAAAAGGTCAATGTAATTAACAGTCTTTGATTAATTCCTCGTGCATTGTGTAAAACTGAAAGCAACTCTCCACAAGGGAGCGTGCTTTACAGCGATTTTACCGTGGTAATAGGCACACAGGCAAGCATTTTATGATTTACTGCTCCAATAAAGAGGCAGCAACAGCAAAAAGGTGTTTAATAATACAACTCATAATGTCAATTTGTAATCCCATAATCCGAAATTGCGGTCTACCGAAAGTTCAGCTCCATATCACACTATCCAGACATCAGATGGTATTAGACAGGAAGCTCCAGAGACCGACGTGAAGCTTCGCTCTCTACAATCAGGACTGGAGCGAGTTGCTCTAAGTGGACCAATTAATTGAAGAGAATAACCACAGTGCCGGGAGGATTGTGAGTCATCCAGACTCTCTGCTCCCCCAGCCGTGGCGGCTGTCCAAGCGGACACTCGTGAAGAACACCTCCAGCCCCTGCATTAGCATGCAATCTGCTCAACTCCCGCAAGGATGAAGGGAGACGGGAGGAAATAAAAAAAGGGAAGCTCGTACTTGATCAGAATCTGCCCTACGGACATCTTAACGTACAGACGTTTGCATTTACTGCACAAGGAACTGCCGATGATAAGGTGCATTAGCAGCGGGACGGTGAAGGGTTTGACGGCGCATGCATCAATCAGTCCGTCGGCTCTGAAGCGAGAACGGAATCAATCACTCCCTTGTCGTTCCTTCAGGACAACAGGCAGCATCAATTCGATCGATGCAAGGACATCTGCTTTGAGATCAAGGCACGGGAAACCGATAACGTTTCTTTGAACGCGACATTAATAATGTTGATCAGAATGGCTGACGCATACTCAAACTTGATACGATGATTGTTCGAATTGACAGAAATGTGCTGTTTTGGTTTCATTACACTTTAGCTCTACCAATACCAACGCACTTGCACCACATGAACTGAGGATATTTTGACTATAAGTGGGGACTAAACTAGCTAGAGTCCAACCAAGCAAAGTTTACGCTGATTGGCAATAAAATACGTTTATTTTTATGTCAAGCATTGACTTTTTTTCTTGTTTTTTTTAAAGATACTAGTTTTAGTTCATGATAACGTTCCAGATTTGAACCCCTTAAATACTAATGCGCACTCCAGCACACATTATTTCTTTGAAGGACGGCTTGGCTTGACTGTAGAGCCTGACTGACGGGCTTGACGGTGCAGTGCCATTGCTCTGAAGTGTATCTCCGACATGCAGAATGGCAGCTCGGGGACGGGCGGCTCTCTCGGATGACAGGCGGCTTGCGGAAGGTTCCGGGTTTGAAAGGGGTGGGTCGGGCCTTATCAATACAATAAGGCAGGGGCTTAAGTTGTCTGACAGCATTATGTAGCAGAAATGAGGCATGAAAGTGCCCCGGAGTGGCTCCTCTGAGCCCCATTGGTCAAGCTTTTCCTCTGTTCTGGCACATGAAAGAGCGAGATGCCGCTTCTTTAAGTAGGGCTGAGTCGGTCCTTGTTTATTTATTTATTTCTTTTGTCTGCTGTAAGCGTTTCGCCACACTTTCGGAGGCGGGGAGAGCGGGGACATCCTTCCTTTGAGCGGGCGGCTGTGCCACATCACTGCGTGATGGAGAGGAAGAGAGACAGGCCTTGAGAATGACATGCATATGTAGCGGCACTGTCACATTTGACACCTGCGATCGGCACACCTGTCTCGTCAACGTCTGGAGCTCCAGTGCACTGAAAAACCAGGCCAGGCTAACACTGAGGCTTAAAATAAAGCCTACATACTCAAGGTACTGCCGTTAGGTATTCACTAAACTGATTAAAATAAAATCATGGAGATTCACCAGAAAATCTTTAGTTAATGTGGCATACTTAATGAGGAGAGACCCCTCAAACAACAATTGTTGGCTGTCAGGTGGAAGTCTGCTACACAGGATAAGTACTTTATGTTCAGTATTCATTTTTGACAAATCCAAACTCCCAACCCCACATCTTCAAACAAAATGCTCATGATGCAAGCCAGGCTTGTGTACAGAAATAGAGTAATACTATGGAATTAACATTCTGCTGGTGTTCAGAGTTCACTAGCATGTTATTCATTTTATTGGTAATATCATGGTATCTTTAAAGCAAATACCCCAAAATACCTACACTCTAAAAAACGTTGGGTTAGTTATTTAACCTAATTGTTTATTTAAAAATATTTGGTGCATTGTTGGGTTATTTTTAACCTTTATATGGTTATTTATTCATAACTCAACCAGTTGGGCTAAATATTTGGTGCATTGCTGGGTTATTTTAAACCTTTATTGGGTTATTTATTCATAACTCCACCAGTTGGGTTAAATATTTAGTGAACTGTTGGGTTATTTTAAACCTTTATTGGGTTATGTATTCATAACTCAACCAGTTGGGTTAAATATTTGGTGCATTGTTGGGTTATTTTAAACCTTTATTGGGTTATTTAATCATAACTCAACCAGTTGGGTTAAATATTTAGTGAATTGTTGGGTTATTTTAAACCTTTATTGGGTTATTTATTCATAACTCAACCAGTTGGGTTAAATATTTAGTAAATTGTTGGGTTATTTTAAACCTTTAATGGGTTATGTATTCATAACTCAACCAGTTAGGCTAAATATTTGGTGCATTGTTGGGTTATTTTAAACCTTTATTGGGTTATTTATTTATAACTGAACCAGTTGGGTTAAATATTTGGTGCTGTGTTGGGTTATTTTTAACCTTTATTGGGTTATAGATTTAATAACTCAACCAGTTGGGTTAAAAATGCTGAATTTCAACAGTCAACTGATTTAACTGACACAGAACTGGTGTATTAATATGTGTAAGTAATGTTGTTTTTGCTTAATAACGTTCATTTAAGCTCTAACACAATAATAATAATAATAATAATAATAATAATATATATATATATATATATATATATATATATATATATATATATATATATATAATTTTTTTTTTAATTTATTTATTTATTTATTTTTTATTTATTTATTTATTTATTTTTTTAACCCTTTCACCAGCACTTTTAATTTGATGATACAAATGTGCGCTTCATAGTCAATCTATATACTCAGTTAAAATAGTTGGGATAAAAATACCCCAATTATTATAGCACCTTCCTATCTATTGGTTATTTATTGGTTATTTGAACCCAATGCATTAGGTTATAAAATATAATTTTGTTCAAAATTAAATAAAATTATTTTGATTAAATGTTATTTTTTTTCATTCTGGTATTACTAATGCAACTATTACTAGTACTACTATTCATTTCATAATTATAACAGTGTAAATAAATAACATGCAGTTTTTTTTAAATATTAAAAATTATTTATCTCCACTACATTTTAAGTCCCAGACACAGCGCTTTAATATAATATAGCGTCAATTTAATATAAATCGGCCACAAATCGCGCGTTTGTATCATCAATAATTAGGAGTGCTTGTGAAATGGATAGATAAAACACAACAAGGAGAGGTCATTTGATTAAAAAAATAACATTATTGTGTAAAATAAATATTATAAAGCAAGAACAACATTATGCATGCATATTAATACAGCTGTTCTGTGTCAGTTAAATCAGTCGACTGTAAATGTTTAACCCAACTGGAGTTATTAAATAAATAAACCAATAAAGGTTAAAAATAACTGAAAAAAAGAACCGAATATTTTTAACTCAGTCATTGGGTTAAATAAATAACTCTATAATATAAATAAATAAAACTTTTTTTTAGAGTAAACAGATAAAAACACTCTTTCTACCTCTGTGTTAATTTCTACAGTTTTTTTTTTTTGTGCGGGGGAAATGATACACACATTTGAGATATTTGGCAGTCAATCTCGCCTTTAAGACCCAGCGGAGACATCAACCCAATAGGGTATATGCCGAGCAATTGTTTCTTCCCACACTGATAAAGTTCTGGTGACAGGTTATTGCCACTTATACATCATCTATGTTGTAATGCAATTGAAATACATTCAGTTAAACAGACTCTGGCATTCATTTAGTTGCTCAAACGTAAAACGAGACAAAAAGCTGTTTACTAGTACGCACCCATCAGGCTAGCGCGAAAGCTTTATTAAATAAACTGAGGTAAAATAAATGCTCATATTATAAAGACATGGCGGGGGAGAAATGTTATTTAATTCAGTGCTTCTTGTAAAATCTGAGACCCACTGTATATCAGATATCACTCAGCCAGTGGAGATCGCTGATTTTTAAAGTAAACAGACCTTAAATGTGCCGATTTTGCATTGACATACAGTTCACTGGAAGCGCTTAACCAAGGTTACTGGCAAATTAAAAGTCCTTTAGCATACTTCGGCATATACCCTATAATAATAATAATAATTTATTATTATAAAGCCACTTTTTGGCATAATAACCCAACAAATAAGTAATTTTTCTAATCCATGTTCTTGGGTTACCCTTAACAACCAAATGGATTGGGTTAAAATAACCCAACAGCAGGTTGGTGTCAAAACGACCCATCATTGGGTTACCTGTTGGGTTAATATCAACCCAACTGTTTTAAATGAGTGCACTAGGGATGTACAAAACAAACTAGGATAGTCTAATGAATAGCTGCTACTGAATAGCAATAGCACTACATAAGTAGGCAAGATTAGCACTATCTATTTACAGCTCTTCATTCTAACGCCAAAATGCTCATTGTGTCAGATGTGGAAAAAAAACAGCGAGAAGCAATGCATTAGCCCAAACTCATTAGCCTACAGAGTATGAGTACCGTGGAATTAGCGCTGCATGGCTTAAGAATTAATTTCCTTGTATAATTAGGCTACCTTAGCATATGCATATTATTTCCGCATGTCTAAACACTATTTATACCCTCACATATCTTTAAAATGCACGCGTAGAAACACTTTGATTTGAGGAAGAACTTAAAGACGCTACTTAGCTTGCTGGTAAGCTTATTGTTAACACACTAAATCATGCTAATCTGCGCTGCAGATCCTTAATTTTACTGTAATTTACTGCAGATGAGGAACCGGACATGTGGGCAACCTTGCGCCCTGCAGAGTTTAGCTTCAACCTTAATCTAACACACCCCTACTGAAAAAAACAGCTTAAACCAGCCTGGGCTGGTTGGCTGGTTTTAGCTGGTCGACCAGGCTGGTTTTAGAGGGGTTTTGTCCATTTCCAGGCTGGTTTCCATCCATTTCCAGCCCGGTCTTTGCTGGTCTGGCCTAAAACCAGCTTGACCAGCCTAGCCAGACTGGGAGCCCAGCCAAAACCAGCTATGTCCAGCTTAAACCAGGCTGATCAAGCTGGTTTTAGGTGGATTTAGCTGGTCATTTTCCAGCCTGACCAGCTAAGACCAGGCTGGAAATGGCTGGAAACCAGCCTGAAAATGGCCAAACCCCTCTAAAACCAGCCTGGTCGACCAGCTAAAACCAGCCAACCAGCCTAGGCTGGTTTAACCTGGATTTTTCAGCAAGCTAATCAAGGTCTTGTTAGGTATATTTGACACTTCCAGTCGGGCGAGTTGGAGCTAAACCCTACAGGGACCTACAGGCCCAAGATTGGTGACCATAGAAGAAACCAAAACAACACCTTAGCAGAAGCATGCGCACACACTTAATAATCCCTGCTATATGTTTACCCACAGCCTTTATGTACTCCAGACACACTATATAGGGCACGTTTGTTGTCTTTCCCCCCTAAAGGTTGATTTTGCTCCTGTAGCCAGTAAGTCCTGGAGCTCAGCTAATGAGGGTGTTATTAGTATTACCGACCTGCTCCTTTGGTGAGCACCAGCTTGGGCTTGCTGCGGGCTCCGTCTCCTTTGGTGGTGTAGGCTGCCACCGTGATGGAGTACGTGGTGTCGGGCTGCAGGCCCCCGATGACCATCTCCTGTGGTTTCATGGACATGGAGAAGGAAGTTAGCGCTGTGCTGAATTTTTTAAAGACTTCACAACATGCCATCCGCGCTGTCACGTTCCCTTTTTTGTCAGCGTCACAGCCTGCGATCTGCGTTGAAGTATATTAACTTTAGAAACGCACACACATGCACTTGCAAGCACGCATACGCACAAGCGCACGCCGTCGTCTTATTTCCCAGTGTTTCAGGTGAGGGCGAGAGAGCTTTGATCAGTGCGTGACGGAGAGAGAATTAATAGAAAATGCTCAAAGAGGAGAAAGAACCCGCAGCCCCTGCAGCTTACAGAGCACTGAGCTTCACACAAAACCTCTTCAATATTCATATTCATGCAGCTCAGGATTGAACAAATCAGCCCAAAACACACATATAAACACACACACTTGTTACCGGGCAACTTTCAGGGATGGAAAAGAGCTATGATATTGTACAGTATATTGGCTAATCATTTTTACACACGACAATCATATAAAACATGTTACATTAATAAAACAAAAGGCATAACAATTAAAAATAATATAATCAATTACAAAATAGATATATACAGTTGAAGTCAGAATTACTAGCCCCCTGTTTATTTCCCCCCCGATTTCTGTTTAACGGAGAGAAGATTTCTTCAACACATTTCTAATCATGATAGTTTTAATAACTCATCTCTAATAGCTGATTTATTTTATCTTTGCCATGATGACAGTAAATAATATTAGTTTAGATATTCTTCAAGACACTTCTATACAGCTTAAAGGGTCACCAAAACACATGTGTTTGAGCTGTTGACAGTGGTATATGTGTCCCACACTGCTAAAAACACTATTAGGACACCTATATTTCACTAAAAAGTGTAAATTGGTTGTTTTTGCGTTATTTCAAGCAAATTCGTACTTCCGGTTTGAAACGAATTTTTGAAGCTGCGTCACGGTCATGACATAATAGCGTGTATTCCAGCGTGCAGACTGGGCGTCTGTGCCAGAGTGAGTCTTATTACGTCTCACAGTGTGATGCATTAATGCATGAGTAAGGCTTGGTTCAAACCAATCAGCGCGCTCTATTATGCAACTTCATTAATATTCATTAGTGTCACCGTGTTTAGATGACAGAGACGCCACGTTGTGTTGGCAAAACAAGCGTGAAGTGTTGCTTTTATATTTTGCTGCAGTTAAGTTTCGTTTTCATTTTCTCTCTGTGAGAGCTCAGCTGGAGTCACATGTGGATTAACAGTGTACACGACGCTCGACAACAATAACTTACGTGTCTAAGAAGGAACATTGTTTACCTGAGAGCTGTTCTCATCTGCAAACGCTGAGATCCGGATTCGCTTGTAGTCTCCTCTATATAAAGACGCGGCTCTAGTTGCTGGTGATTGTCCTGTCTCTACAGATTTGGTAAGTGAGCGACCAGTGCTCTTTGTTTATTCAGTTTGTTCGTATCGAATTAAGTTAACTATTGCACCGAGTGTAAACATGTTAGCACCACAACCAAACTTTAACCTCGTGTAGGGTTTTCACCGCATTTTCTGACCGGAATAACACACGCGGCTTTCTGACGCTACCTGCCGCGTGCATCTAAGTTTACGGGAAATGCAGAGTTTTTTTTCTCATTCGCCGTGCGGTATCAAACATTGCATGAAAAATACACGCTTTGAGCAGATCCTCGAATCAAATATCTCATTTGTTGCGAGGGACATGAATGAATTCCCTGAATGAAAGAGCCAAACTGCAGTTAAAGTCCACCATTTAATCATTTGGCAAATAATTCGACTACAGATGTCCATGTAAACACCATCACTTTTTCCCGTGTGTGTGTGTTTTGACTCTGAAACTCGTGCGTGTCCAAATAGACACTCCCACACCATCCCACTTTAGTTCCTCCGACACTCCCCCATAAACAGAGCTGGACACGCCCACTTTTCTGACTTTTTTCAAAGTAGAGGTGTGAAAACACCCTGCTGAAACGAGGGGGTTTCATGGCCCTTTAAAGTGACATTTAAAGGCTTAACTAGGATAATTAGGTTAACTAGGCAGGTTAGGGTAATTAGGCAAGTTATTGTATAACAGTGGTTTGTTCTGTAGACTATCGGAATAATATAGCTTAACTCGATGCCGTTCCGACGTACCGCCTGTGGTACATAGCACGTTTACGGGAAAACTTCATATATCATATATGTCATATATCGTTTGAAAGCTGCGATTCTTGTGATTAAAACTATTCCAACCATTTTAAGACACGATGAACATACAGTGGCAGACCCAATTAGTGTCTTTGTCAAAATGCCGATAATCACAGAAGCAATAACAAAACTGAAAAAAAAAAATCACATTTTATGCCTTCTGTCTGTCCACAGATCCACAACATTTCAACAAACAGGGTGTAAATACACTGCAAAGGGTCCGGCCAATCCAATTCAGTAAAATATTTAGTCCACAACCCAAGAATTTCACCGCTATCATTTCAAACTAGTCGCCGGAGCAATCAAATCTATGTGTTCGGTAGTGTGTTGTCTTTTCAGATGTAAACAATACTACTATTTTGAAAGAAAATGGCCACTGACCTTTGCCCTTTTGATTGGCATATCAATTTACTTTGGGCATGCATTTTTTGGGCATTTAAGCAAATTTTAGAGAAACGCTAAAGGGTTCAAGGGGCTAATAATATTGATTTTAAAATGGTTTTAAAAAATTAAAAACTGCTTTCATTCTAGCTGAAATAAAACAAATCAGACTTTCTCCAGAGGAAAAAATATTATCAGACATACTGTGAAAATTCCCTTGCTCTGTTAAACATCATTTGGGAAATATTAAAACAAGAAAAGAAAACTTAAAGGGGGGCGAACAATTCTGACTTCAACTGTATACACACACACACACCTGTTACTGTGCAACTTTTGGGGACTCAAAAGAGACTTTTTTTTTTAAAATACCATCAAACATAAATAGATAAACAGTAGGATTGTATATTGGTTAAAAGTTTTTATACCCAACAATTGTATAAAATATGTTAATATAAGGCATGACAATAAAAAAATAAAACAACACAATAAATCATAAAATATCCATTTGATTATACACACATACACTCGCTGGCCACTTTATTAGGTGCTCGTTAGCGCAAATTTCTAATCAGCCAATCAGATGGCAGCAACTTAATGCATTCAGGCATGTAGACATGTTCAAGACGACCTGCTGCAGTTCAAATTGAGCATCAGAATGGATGAGAAAGGGGATTTAAGTGACTTTGAACGTGGCATAGTTGTTGATGCCAGACGGGCTGGTCTGAGTATTTCAGAAACTGCTGATCTACTGGGATTTTCATGCACAACCATCTCTAGGGTTTACAGAGAATGTATGGAGTCAATCTAGGGCCATATATATATTACTTGCAACATAAAAGAACGTTTTGCTATTAAAAAACAAAATTATTGGGCAAAAAAACAAAAAAAACAAAAAAAAAAAACAAAGCAAATCTAAAAAAAAAAATTAATCATGAAAATTGAGTTTTGAGAAATAAAAAGGAATTTTGCAAAAAAAAAAAAGCTGCAAATAAAATCAAGAAAAAAATATTTTATATATATATATATATATATATATATATATATATATATATATATATATATATATATATATATATATATATATATATATATATATGTATATTTGCTAAATATTTTTTCTAGTATTGCCTTTAGGCAAGGCAAATATATTTAAAGAGCACATTTCATACACAGTGGCAATTCAAAGGGCTTTACATAAACAACAATAAAAGAGACAAGCATAAGAAAATAAAAACAAATAATAAAAACAATTAAAAACAGACAAAACAGATTAAAATGTGTTAAAACAGGTTATAAAAGAAAGAAAAAGAAAGACATAATAGTGCGATCTGTGGGACGCAGCACAGTGCTCATTCAGTAAAGGCGCAGCTAAACAGATGTGTTTTCAGTCTTGATTTGAATGCGCCTAATGTTGGAGCACATCTCATCATTTCTGGAAGCTGATTCTAGCAGCGGGGGGCGCTGTTAGTGGCTGAAAGCCGATTCACCCTGCTCTGACTGAACTCTTGGATTTTCGCATCACGGATGTGCAGCCGACAAATCTGTTGAATCCATGCCACGAAGCTTTAAGGCAGTTCTAAAGGCAAAAGGGGGTCCAACCCAATGCTGGTAAGGTGTACCTAATAAAGTGGCCGGTGAGTGTATATATATATATATATATATATATATATATATATATATATATATATATATATATATATATATATATATATATATATATTCACACACATGCAATGCATTTTTATTTTCTTTAAAACAAGCATCAGATTTTGTAGTTAACTATGTTACACTGAAATGCACACACGATCACAGCACAAAATACACACTTTTTTTCCATGGCAGGCATGAAGAAACCCTGATGTTACATCATTTCCCCTGTGCACCATTAATATTTTTCACACACACGCACACAGTGGATGTGAGCTTGCATTTGTTGTTTTTCTCTGTGACCCAAACAGCTCATTATAAACAGCCTGAACTTCAGCACAAACATGCAGAAATGTACTGATGATTATGGCGGGTGGGCGTGATGTATGCATTAAGTGGCCATGCTGGCTTGTGCATCTGATGGGCGGGGCCAGTCTATGCAAACTGATGGGCGCGGCTGATGTATGTGTCTGGTAGGAGAGGCCGACGTATGCGTAAGATGGACATGCATCATGTTGGCGTGGCGAATGTATGTTTAGATGGGCGTGACTAATATGTGTGCTAGGTGGGGCTGATTTATGCATCTGATGGGCGGAGCCAGTGAATGCTACGGATGGGCGTGGTTGATGTATGCATCTGGTAGGCGGGATTGATTTATCCATGAGTTAGACAGGTTTGATGTATGCATTAGGTGGGTGTGGTTGATTTGAGTAATGTGGGTGGGGCTGGGTAGATCTAATGTGTGTGTAAAAAGGGCGGGGCTGATGTATGCATTAAATGGGTGGGGCTGATGTATGCGTCAGATGGGCGGGGTTGATGTATGCACCAGGTGTTTGGGACTAATTAACGTGTAAAATGGGTGGGGCTGATGTATGCGTCAGATGGGCGGGGTTAATGTATGCACCAGGTGGTTGGGACTAATTTATGTGTAAAATGGGTGGGGCTGATGTATGCATAAGATAGGCGGAGCTGATGTATGCATCAGGTGGGAGGGGCCAGTGTATGCATTAAATGGGTGGAGCAGATGTTTGCATCATATGGGTGGGGCTGATGTATGCATAAGATAGGCGGAGCTGATGTATGCATCAAGTGGGAGGGACTAATGCATGTGTAAAATGGGCAGGGCTGATCTATGCACCATGTAGGTGGGACCAACATATACCTAAAATGGGTGGGGCTGATGTATGCATAAGATGGGCGGGGCTGATAGGTGATTGGGACTAATGTATGTGTAAAATGGGTGAAGCTGATGTATGTATCAGATGGATGGGACCAAAGTATGCATGAAATGGGTGGAGCTGATGTATGCATCAATTGGAATGGACCAATATATGCGTTAAATGGGTGGAGCTGATGTATGCATAAGATAGGTGGAGTTGATGTGGAAGGGACTAATGCATGTGTAAAATGGGCGGGGTTGACGTATGCATCAGTTGAATGGGGAGCTGATGTATGCACCATGTAGGCGGGACCAACGTATACCTAAAATGGGTGGAGCTGATATATTCATCAAACGGACGGGGCTGATGTATGCGTAAGATGGGTGTGGCTGATGTTTAAACCAGGTGGTTGGGACTAATGCATGTGAAAAATGGGCGGGGCTGACGCATGCATCAAATGGGTGGGGCTAATGTATGCATAAGATAGGCGTAGCTGATGTATGTACCAAGGGGTGGGACTAAAATATGCGTAAAATGGGCAGGGCTGATGTATGCATCAGGTGGGTGGGAGCAATGTATGCGTTAAATTGGTGGAGCTGATGTATGCATCAAATGGGTGGAGCTGATGTATGCATCAAATGGGCGGAGCTGATGTATGCATCAGGTGGGAGAGATTAATGCATGCGTAAAATGGGTGGGGCTGAGTTATCCATCAGTTGAATGGGGATTGATGTATGCACCAGGTGGGCGGGGCCAAAGTATTCCTAAAATGGGTGGAGCTGATGTATGCATGAAATGGGTGGGGCTGATGTATGCATCATATTGATGGGGCTGATGTATGCATCAAATGGGTGGAGCTAATCTATGCATCATTTAGGTGGGGTTGATGTATGCATTAGATAGGCGGAGCTGATGTATGCATCAAGTGGGAGGGACTAATTAATGCGTAAAATGGGCGGGGCTGATGTATGCATCCGTTTAATGGGGATTGATGTATGCACCTGGTGGGTGGGACCAAAGTATACCTAAATTGGGTTGAGCTGATGTATGCATCAAATGGGTGGGGCTGATGTATGCATCAAATGGGTGGAGCTAATGTATGCATCATTTGGGTGGGGCTGATGTATGTATTAGATAGGCAGAGCTGATGTATACATCAAGTGAAAGGGACTAATGTATGCGTAAAATGGGCGGGGCTGATGTATGCATAAGATGGATAGGGAGCTGATATATGCACCATGCGGGTGGGACCAAAGTACAGCTAAAATGGGTGGAGCTAATGTATGCATCAGGTGGGAGGGACCAATGTATGCGTAAAATGGGTGGAGCTGATGTATGCTTAAGATAGGCGGAGTGGATGTAGGCATGGGGTGGGAGGGACCAATGCATGTGTAAAATGGGTGGAGCTGATGTATGCATAAGATAGGCGGAGTGGATGTATGCATAGGGTGGGAGGGACCAATGCATGTGAAAAATGGGTGGTGCTGATGAATGCGTAAGATGGGCATGGCCGATTTGTGCATCAGGTGGGCAGGGCCTATATGTGAATCAGTTGGGCGGGGTTTAAGTATGTGTGTGGTGGGCAGGGCTAACGTGTGTACGTCTGGTGGGCGGGGCAGATGTAACATCACAGGTGTGGATCACATGACCTCAGCCATACTCACGTATTCAGCTGTGTCGTCCATTTCCCACTAACATCCCCCACCCGGAGGACAGACAGAGAGCAGAGGAGAAACACAGACAGACAGACAGTGGAGAGTAAGACGAGCCCAGCAAACACTCCTCTAAAGTAGGTCAGTGTGGATTAGGCCGAAAAAAGAAGAAGAAAAAAAAAAAGGCTGGAGATTGAAGACGAGGCAGGAAATTGAGCACCGAGCGCGATCGGAGCATGACATTCACCATTTCATTTAGTCAGAGGATGAAAAAAAAAAAGGCAGTTTCAGTTTCACAGCAGATTGATCGCAGAAATATGCTAAGAGGATATTTATACTCAAATATACATTATTTTTATTGATATTTTCACATATTTAGTAAGTTAAATTAACAAAGTCGCGATTTTTTTTGCATTAAATTAGCTAAATTTCATACAAAAATGAGTTTCATCTCATTTCATTCATTCATTCATTCATTTAATTCTCAGCTTAGTCCCTTTATTAATTTGGGGTCGCCACAGCGAAATGAACCGCCAACTTATCCAGCATATGTTTCACGCAGCGAATGCCCTTCCAGCTGCAACCCATCACTAGGAAATAATTTCATCTCATAATACTGACTTTACACAGAACAAAACAAGTAAATCAAATGTACATTTACATATTTTTAAAAGAACATTTAAATATGCAGATATCTCAATATTCATTTACAGTTGAAAGCAGAAGTCTACACACACTGGATAAAAAGACACATAACCATTAAAACAAAGTCAGATGTTAATGTGACTAAACTTTTTCTCTTTTAGGTAAGTTAGGATTATCAAATGTGTTTCTGTTCTGTTTAATAGCAGAATAATGAGAGAGAGATTTTTTGAGAAACTGTTATAACTTTTTTTGATAGTCAAGTTTACACACAGTAAGATTATTCTGCCTCTGGAAAAGCTCAGATGATGGTGTCCAGGTTTTGGAAGTTTCTGATTGGCTGATTGACAACATTTGAGTTTTGACATTTGAGAACTGGAGGCACAACTGTAGAATAATATTTAAGGAAAAGGTCAAACACACTGCTTCCTTGTGTGACAACATGGGAAAATCAACAAGCCAGAATCAACAACAAAGCCAGATTACATTTAGCTGAATTACACTGGGAAAAAGAGTAATGTTTGGAGACATGTCCTGTGATCTGATGGAGCTAATATTGAACTGTTTGGCCATAATGACCAGTGTTACATTTGGAGGACAAAGGGGAAAGCTTACAAGCCTAGGAACACCATCCCAACTGTGAAGTATTGGGGGCGGCAGCATCATGTTGTGGGGCTGTTTTGCTGCAGGAGGGACTGGTCCACATCACAGCATAGATGGCATCATGAAGAAAGAACATTATGTAGAAATACTGAAGCAACATCTCAACACATCAGCCAGGGAATTAAAACTTGGCCACAAACGGGTCTTCCAAACAGACCATGACTCTAAGAATACTGCCAAATTAGTTGAAATGTGCTTTAAAGACAACCAAGTGAATGTTTTGCAGTGGCCATCACAAAGCCCTGATGTCAATCCTATAGAAAATTTGTGGGCAGAGTTGAAAAAGCTTGTGCAAGCAAGACAGCCAACAAATCTGACTCAGGTGCACCAATTCTGTCAAGAGGGATGGACCAAAATTCCTGCAAACTATTGTGAGAAGCTTGTGGAAGGAGACCCAAACATTTGACCAAAGTTACACAGTTTAAAAGCAAAGCTAAAAAAAAATACCAAGGAAATGTGTGTAAACTTTTGACTGTCTAGAAATTAATAAAACATTCTCATTATTCTGGCATTTAGCAGATGTAAATCATTTAGGTAATCCTAACAGACCTAAAATATATAAATATATATATATATATATGTATGAAAAATGGTTGTGTTCTTTTTTTAGAGTGTATGTAAACTTCTGGTTTCAACTGTTAAATGTTCTTTATACCTACATTTTTATGAATCAAATGACAAAATGGCATATTTTAATATTTACTATTAATGACTTAATAAACTATAAACGACTTGATAAAAGTCTCTTAAGATCATGCTACGAGTATATTTTCACAAAAGCCATTTCAGGTAAAGAGAAACAAACGAATATAAGCTTTTATTTTCAGGTCAAACACAAAATATCCTGTCATGTCCCCGATATCACTATAAAATCAACTGACGACTGTAAGCCACTCGTTCATAAACAGAAGCGGCGCTAACTCAAACGCTTCAGTCACGGTTTGTTCAAAGCTGTAATATTCGCGGCTGTGAGGAGAATACGGCATCCGAGATTTCACTGCTGTTTTCGTGACAGAAGCTTGTATTATAATTCGAGGTTTCAGCCGGAGGCATTGGCTCACTTTTTATTCTCTCTTCTTTTCTTTCTTTGCAGTTTGTGTTTTTAAATTAAGCCTGAATTGTGACCGCAGCGCTCAAGTGCCTTTTTTTGTGCAGCTCTCGGGCACTCAATACGGCAGACATAATCAGCTTTTGTTGACTTTATCTATGACACTACAGCCTTAGAGGTTAAACTTATTAGAGGTTTGACTAAACCGTGCAATTCTAATGGCTGATAAGATGTTTTGGACTGCTTGTGGAAAGCTTTCTAGAGGCTAGAAAAGAACTTCACAGATTAAACGATTTATAAAAGGATTTTCACGCATTTTAGGGCCACTTTTGCTCTAACGGAAGTCTGAAAATATTGGACGACTAGTTAACCAATCGAATATGCACTCAATAGGGTATATGCACAGCTTGTGTTTTTCAGCCATTAATAAACTTCCGGTGTAAGGTTTATGTAGCTATTTTCAATTTCATAAGGTTCCTTTTACACCTTTGATGCTGTAATATAATTAAAATACAATTAGTTAAATAGATTTAAGCATTCTTATAGTTGTTCAAGCATAAAACAAGCAGGCTAGCACAGAAACTCCATTGAAAAAAACGGGGTAATATAAATTTCGATATTTAAAGATGTGGAATAAAAAAAATGCAATTTAATGCAGTGCTTCTTGTCTACTTTGCTACCTGCTTAACATCAATCAGGAAGTGAAAATCACTGATTAAAAAAAAAAATAAGATCCTAAACGTGGCAATTTTTAATGGCGCAACAGTTAATGCACCATTGATAAAGAAAGTGGTTTCAGGGATGGAGCAAGACAAATATGAATCCAAACATACCTGTGCATCAGCTAGCATGACGTCCTTGATGAGCGGGAGGCCACGGGATTCACCGTTCTCCACTCGGACGTAGTGCACTTGGTACCCCCGGATCTGCCCGTGCTGTTTTCCTGGCAGTAAGGAGCGCCACATCACCTTGATGGCAGTGGAGTTGAGCACTTCGACCTCCACGCGGCGCGGCGGGGCCCCGGGGACTGCAGAGACCAAACATTGCTCAACATCAGACACAGGGTTGATCATATGCACTACTTTTTACCATCTTCAGAGGCCAGTTTGATAAAGATTTCAACCCAGAGAAGACTCTGAAAGTCTTGAATTTGAAGGGAGCACATTTTTTTTTCAATCTACCAATTTGTACAAAGCTAGTATTAACGATTCCTGAGATTTTTCCATTTTAACATTCAATACTGGTGGCCGAGTTCGTCATATGCACTACTTTTTACTAACTTCAGAAGCCAGTTTGATAAATATTTCAACCCAGAGAAGATTCTAAACCACTTGAATAAAAAGTAAGCATGTTTTCCTCTAATATATCAATTTGTAGGAAACTAGCAATAACGGTTCCTGAGATTTTTACAATTTTAAATAAAATACTGGTGGCAGAGTTAATCCTATTCACTAATTTTTACCAACTAAAGAAGCCAGTTTGATAAAAATTTCAACTCAGAGAAGACTCTGAAGCCCTTAAATTTAAAGGAAGCACATTTTTCTGCCAATCTACCAATTTGTACAGAGCTAGTACAAACAATTCCTGAGATTTTTAAATTTTCACATACACTGGTGGCCGAGTTCATGATATGCGCTGCTTTTTACCAACTTCAGAAGCCAGTTTGATAAATATTTTAAGCCAGGGAATATTCTGAACCACTTGAATTTGAAGGTAGCTTATTTTTCTACTAATTTACTAATTTGTAGACAACTAGCAATAACGGTTCTTGAGATTTTGACATTTTTAAATATAATAATGGTGGCCGAGTTCATCATTTCCACTATTTTTTTACCATATTCAGAAGACAGTTCGATAAATATTTCAACTCAGAGAAGACTCTAAAACACTTGAATTTGAAGGAAGCACATTTTTCTTCCAATCTACCAATTTGTACAAAGGTAGTAATAATGATTACTGAACATTTTACATTTTTACGTACAATACTGGTGGCCGAGTTCATCATATTTACTACTTTTTACCAAATTCAGAAGCCAGTTTGATAAATATTTCAACTCAGAGAAGATTCTGAAACACTTGAATTTGAAGGAAGCACATTTTTCTTCCAATCTACCAATTTGTAGAAAGCTAGTAATAATAATTCTTAAGATTTTTTCATTTTTACGTACAATACTGGTGGTCGAGTTCATCATATACACTACTTTAAACTTAATTCAAAAGCCAGTTTGATAAATATTTCAACCCAGAGAAGATTCTGAACCACTTGAATATGAAGGAAGTGTGTTTTTCTTCTGATATACCAATTTGTACACAGCAAGTAAAAACAATTGCTGAGATTTTTTACATACAATACTGGTGGCAGAGTTAATCATATGCTAATTTACCAAGTTAAGAAGCCAGTTCCATAAACATTTTAACTCAGAAAAGACTTTGAAATCCTTGAATTTAAAGGAAGCACATTATTCTTCCAATCTACCAATTTGTACAAAGCTGGCAATAACGATTCTTGAGAATTCTACATACAACACTGGTGGCCGAGTTTATCATGTGCACTAATATATACTAATTTAAGAAGCCAGTTCGATAAACATTTGAAGACTCTGAAACCCTTGAATTTAAAGGAAGCACATTATTCTTCCAATCTACCAATTTATAGAAAGCTACTAAAAAAACAATTCTTCTTTTTAAATTTTTACATACAATACTGGCCGAGTTCATCATATCCACTACTTTTTACTAATATCAGAAGCCAGTTTGATAAACATTTCAAATCAGAGAAGACTGAAACCCTTGACTTTAAAGGAAGCATGTTATTCGTCCAATCTACCAATTTGTAGAAAGATAGCAATAATGGTTCCTGAGATTCCCTTTTTTAAAAAACGGTATCAGTGGCCGAAATCCCCAATAGCTATGTTTCTATCAATAAATGTCAATTGGACTCATGTGCAAAACTGAAATATCGCATAAAATATTTCCATCCGATGAGTCAAAGAGAAAAAATAATCGTCACTTCCCAATAAACTGGCACCAAATATAAAAGTATTTTTTGTGTGTGGTAGGAAAAGACACTCTGGGCAGTTTTTCTTATATAATAAATGAGTTGTGCCTCAGAAGACGAAATGTAATGAATGTGCTTTTGAAGGCGTGAGACACTCTCAAGACAGTTCTGGAGGTAATAATGATAATAGAATAATAATAATAAAACTGAACCACTGTGATCACAGACTTTGGCTGAGGCATTTTAGAATGCATAACATTTAAACACAATATGATGCTTGCGATCTGCTAAGCCAGCAATAATATTTGTGAATATTTATTTTTACATACAGTATGTTGGTCTTTATCTGTGCAAAGGTCATCGATACCGATGTTACGGTGTTGTTGCACATTGTTTTTCAATTGACTATGAGCTACTTTGTTTTAAAGTAAGCATGTTTTCCACCAATCTACCAATTTGTAAAAGGCTAGCAATAACAGATCCTGGGATTTTTTTAACATGCGGTAGTGTTTTTGGTTTGTGCAAAACCAATTTCGTGGCAGCGTGTTGCTATATGATACTTCGGTAGCCTCGTTTTTCTTCATATCAGTAAGTGTAGTTTGAATTATAGCGGTAGTGATGATTGCTTACATCATGTTAGGGACATTAAAAAGCCAATTAAAATTATGCTTTGATTACAACTCGACTTGAGTAGACATTTTTGCGTTATTTAAACTAATATTTTTGCCTTATGAGACTCTTTGGTTTGAAGGGAACCATTTACAAAGCTGGACCCTAAGATTTCACCCCCTAAAAAATTTGAATGCAATGCTCTTCTCTCTTCAAGAGTGCAGTTTTAAGTTCATGCAACATCACACATATTCAATTATGTCTGATTCAGACTGATTAGCCAAACTCTAATGGCACAATGCACCTACCCTAATGGAGCACCTCAAGACGGTACAATAGACCCAGCTCAAAATGTCTGAAAAGAAACTAAGCCCTAGCGCCTCGGCTAGTATGTACATTCAATTATGTGAAACCAGGTTACTGATTAAGCGCCCATCTTCGGGGACATTTAATCAAATGTAATATCACACCCCCATATAGCCGAGCGACCATTTCATCCCCTTCCATTTCACTATCATTCTTATCCGAGATCAATTCTCCGTCTGCAGACCTGCGAGCTAATGAAAATCCTTTTATACGAGGCCTTGATGTTTAATACCTCCGGTCGTTCGGCAGTGCTGTAAGGAGGAGACCGATTTCCTGGACGGTCAATAAAAGGCACCATAAGGGGATGTACTGTACTGTGTATCGGGGCCCGACTCTTCCTTATGAGACGGTTTTAATGCTACAAGTCTCAGAGGATGTGACTGGCGTAATGCTCGGATAACTTCATGTGGGTTGGTGGAATGAGATTTTCCATCGGAGGTCTTGGGAAAACGTTCCCTCCCTCTGACCGGCCGGCCTACAGCGGTTGACCAGCCTGTCAAAACCATCCATCGCCGGATGGCCCCCAGCGCCAGCGGAAGGCTGTGCTCCGTATTGATTACTAGCTTGTATCCTGAACCAGTGCTGTCAGTCTCGGAGAAAGACTGCTGTCACCGGAGGGGGACCGTCAGACAACATTTCTTACTCTGGCTGGATTTATCTCAGTGCTCATAAGCTGTCCGGGCGCTTTACAAAGAGGTGAAAATGATGCCAAGTCAATGTTTCCTCCATCATGTAATGCTAGTCAATAGATCTGCCCCCCCAAAAAGGGAGCTGTCTGCAGTGACGTACAATCAACATTTCTCCTGGCTTGTCCGCTGTATTGGATTTATTTACTTGCTAAGCTTAGACAGTGACCTTTGAAGGCTCTAGAAAAATGATAAGCCCTGCCTTTTCGTTCAAAGAGTCAATTGGCTTTATTCTGGAATCAGAGATTCGTATCTATAACATCAGAATATAGTGTTATTATGTGGTCTGTAGAGGAAGCATTAGGCCAGGGGTGCTCAATCCTGTTCCCGGAGATCAACCTTCCTGTACAGTTTAGCTCAGGGATGGGCAAACTCGGTCCTGGAGGGCCGGTATCCTGCATAGTTAAGCTCCAACACTAATCAATCACACCTGAACAAGCTGTATATATATATATATATATATATATATATATATATATATATATATATATATATATATATATATATATATATATTAGCGCTGTCAAAATTAACGCGTTAACGCATGCGATTATTTTAAATAATTAACGTGTTAAAAAAAATTAACGCAATTAACGCAGTTCAGGTTTTTTTTACTTCCTGTTGTGGTGGACGTGTGTTCAACATGCAAGAAATGTGGATAAGACCAAGGAAGCACTTTTTGAAGGCAAGTTCCAGTATAAAACAATTAGTTGCATCACAGGCTCTCCAGAGTTTCATGCAATTTCGGGTGTTTTATTTTTAACTTTCGACATCTGTTGTAAGTTGATACCGCATGGCGAACAGAAAGAAAATCCTCCGCATTTCGTGACTCGGTGTTCCTTTAAGGTAGAGGTCTGCATTCCCGCAGGACCCGACCAGATTTCTACAGCGCGGGTATAAATTTCCGAATAAATCACGGGGGCGGTCGGTAACGGGTTTAATTTGGGACGGGAGCGGGCTGTCTAGCAATATCGCTCCCGACTCCCGAGTGAGCACGCGTATGTATGTGTGTAAATGAAATAGCGCGATGCTGTGTTTAGCTTGTTTGTTGCAGTGTGTGTGTGTGTGTGTGTGTGCGTGTATGTATGCGCACGCGCGAATGAGAGATATGTGTGTGTGCGCGCGAATGAGAGATAGAGAGCTTTGCCTGTGTTTGTGCTTGGTGCTTATGAGTGTGTGTTAGAGGGCGCGCGTGCGCGAATGAGAGAAAGCTTTGTCTGTGTGTGTGTGCTTGGTGCTGTGCGTGTGTGTGTTTATACAGACAGCTTGTTATAGGCTGTCTGGACTGTATAACTTGGTGATTTTCGGTTTTGTGGTTTTGTTCTCCCCCCGCTCTTTAGCGGGATCGGGCGCGGCGGATAGAAAACGGGGCGGGTCGGGCAGCGGGACATCAAGTGGTTAATATAAGCGAGAGCGGTCGGGTTCGGGCTAAAACCTGGCGGGTGCGGGGAGCGGGATTCAAAATGTAGTCCCGCGCAGATCTCTACTTTAAGGTAAGCTTCCTTTTAAGGCTACACTGTAGAATTTTATTAAAGAGTATAATCTTAATCATATTAAAATCGGAGTATTGGTGTCTTATGTAAATGTACTCAGAACGTCTGGTGAAGTCGCAAGCTGTCAAAGACAGGGCATTACTCTGCCTTTCAGCATGAGCCCTCCAAGTTTAGTGTGTTTCCTCATTAAACGCAACTAAAGCGTATGCTTCGCGTTGTTGTGTCAGAATCCTTGTGAAATACAGTAATACTTTAGGACGCTTAGTTTAGGACGCTTAGCAAATTGGATGAACGTGATCATGCGTGTTGAATCTGAGGGGAGTCGCTCCAGTATGGAAGGCCGTTGGGGCCAAAACGTCTGCAGCGCGTTGTGTGTGTCTGTCTGTGTGTGTGTCTGTGTCAGGCCTGTTGAGGGGTGTCAGGGTGGAGTGAGCGACGTATCTGAGTAGGGGCGAGAGGGGTGTGCAATGTATTTAACGACCGGTTTGCAAGAAATTATCATTCATTTGTGGGCATTTGGGAGTCTCTGTGCACGTGCATTTTTTTGCAGTCCACTTAGAGTCCAACATGGAAATCAATGTTTTCTTTGTTGGCATTGATTGTTTTGAAATTTAAATGTCATTAACATGCCTGTGTTTTAATTTCTGTAATAAATATGGCTGTCAAGCCAGGATCTTGATGGTTTATTGTGGGTTTGTTGTTTACATGAAGAAATCTGTGTTACAAGTTAAACAAAAATTCTATTAAACAATAATATTTTGAATTTAAATTTTTTTTCTTGCGTTTACATTAATTTTACATTTAAATAGGCAAAATTACAAGTTTCAGTATTTTAAATGCGATTAATCGCGATTAATTTTTTAAAAAAGGTGCGATTAATTAGTTAATTTTTTTTTATCGATTGACAGCACTAATATATATTTATATATATATATATATATATATATATATATATATATATATATATATATATATATATATATATATACTTAAAGGTTTATTGTGTGAATGATGAAGCTGTGGTGGACTTCTCCTTTCGAAAAATTAACCGTCACTCTCGAGGCTCTTCGCCACCTGTCCACGACGATGATTATTAGTTTTAAATAAATTATTAAATCATAAAAACATGGTACTGCACAGTCTAAATAAATAAACTGGTTATTTTATTTATTTCACAAAATAATTTGTTAAAAATATTAAATATTAAGTATATATAAAATATAAGTTATATGCTAATGTGCAAACCAGAATGAAAAAAATCCCATCATACTGTACACTGATAAAGTTTTTGACCACAGCATTCATTTTATTAGGTTTTGACTCAAAAAGCTTTGTATATCTGTGTTAAAGCTTATAATTATTTTTCTTTACTAGATAATTATGTTATGAATCAAAAACTATAGAACCATTTTAATCAAAAAGGTTCTTAGCTCTCGAAGGGTCCTAAATGGAACCATTTTTTTGGGTAAGAGGTTCTACTGGTCAAGTATAGAACCCCAAGGTTCTATATAGAACCTCTTTTTTAGAGTTTATACAGTTGAAGTCAGAATTATTAGCCCCCCTGTTTATTTTTTCCCCGATTTCTGTTTAACAGAGAGATGTTTTCAAAAAAATAGCTTAAAGGGGCTAATAATATTGACCTTAAAATAGTGTTAAAAAAATTAATAACTCATTTTATTCTCACCGCAATAAAACAAATACGACTTTCTCCAGAAGAAAAAATATTATCAGACATACTGTAAAAGTTTCCTTGCTCTGTTAAACATAATTCGAAAAATTTTTAAAAAAGAAAAAAAAAATTAAAAGGGGGGCAAATAATTCTGACTTCAACTGTAAATGCTTTCACTCTCAACCGGTTTGATGCATTCTAACACTTTTACGAAGAATAAAATAACTTTTTGTGAATAATTATTAATGCAATGTTGGTTTATAAACCAATGAAAATTTGTTTTTCAAACAATCCCTATCCATGCATGAGCACTAAATCGGAGCTAATTCTGAAATGAGGTTAAGGTTTCAGTACCGTCCTCATCAGTCCGGCAGAGCAGAGGCTCGCTCTCAGGGCCCGAACCCACACTGGTGGAGGCCGCCACGGTGACCCGGTACATAGTCCATTTCTCCAGCCGTTGCAACAGGATCTGGTCGGACGTGGGCGCCTCCACGTGCTCCGTGCTGACCTCGGCTCCGGCGCCCACCACCGCGTAGCGCACAATGTACCCGGCCAGCTCCCCATTCTGGCTTTCTGCCGGCGGAGGGCGCCAACTTACCATCAGGACGGTGGAGCTGGAGCTGGAGCACTTAATGTCTTGAGGGGGGGCGGAGGGCTCTGCTCAGGTTTGGGGAGAGGGGGGGGAAGAGGAAGGGGTGGAAAACAAAAAACGAAAAGATGGGAAAGAGAAAAAGAAAATGATAAAAGGGAAAAAACAACTGAACGAAAAAAAAACAAACAAACAAACAAGCAGAGACATACTGGAACGTAAGAACAAAAGAACCAAACGCAAAGGGTAAATGCAAACAGAAGAGCTTGGTTTTGAAGGGGTCGGTGTGCTTCTTTTGCATGCATAAATATGGAGTATGAAGGCTTAACTTTGGCAAAGATCTGGAGGTAACACCATATTTGATGGGTGTACGATCAGAGATTACACTTCAAAATAAGATTATCTCTCACTGTATTTGTGCATCTTGCCCTGCACTAATACCTACATGTTAAATCAATTAGTAGAAGAGCAAAATAACATTAAAAAAAGTGTTTTAAAACATAAAAATCAATAACTTTATGCATAAAAACAGGAAAAATCTCCAAATGGGGTGAAAAGTGTCACCTTTCTTAAGCTTTGCATTTAAAAGCTAAAGTATGTAGCGGAGTATTTTTGCTAAATTTAGCTAAGTATTTTTGTAAAACCCTATTGGTTTCAGTATAAACTCACTATATTTATATACAGTTGAAGTCAGAATTATTTGCCCCGTTTATTTTTATCCCCAATTTCTGTTTAACGGAGAGCAGATTTTTTTCAACACATTTCTAATCATAATGATTTTAATAACTCATCTCTAATCACTGATTTATTTTATCTTTGCCATGAAGACTGTAAACAATATTATAGTGCTTTCACACCTGTGAATCGATTCAGTTGTTCCGAAACAGAGATTAAAATTGTTACATTGTTGCTCTTTGCTCTTGGAGCGGTTCGCTTTCACACTGCAAAGTTTCTAATCGGACCAAAAGAGGTAAAACAAGTCACGTGTGAGTAAACTCTCCTCACATTGGTCAGAGTGTCAGGGTTTATTTTGCAGCGTCCCGCTAAGCTGTCAGGAGAGGTGGTGGTTTGGTGGTGATTGACAGGGTGCGCGTGCGCGATGTGTCTGAGGAGAAATGCGGTGGGGAGGGGTGAGAAGGGTGCGCGACGTAGCCTATTTGAGGACCAGGAGTGAGACGCGAGATTACCGGGAGATCATCACTCGTTTGCGGGCATCCGGAGACTCGTGAAACTTCCCGCCCTACTCATAATTCTCTCTTCATATAGCCGTAAGCCTATTACATATCCATAAAACACTGTGATATAACCGCGCTCGGATCGGATCGCTTTCTCACTGCAATCGAACCGCTCCAGGGTTCGTTTCAATCGAGTCGAGACCACCTCATTCAAGCGATCTCGGAGCGATTACTTTGGCGCGATTGCCCTGTTCACATATGCCAATCGAACCGCGCTAACTGGGCAAACGAGATACGTTCCGAAACAAAAGTGTAGGTGTGAAAGCACCCTCAGACTAGATATTCTTCAAGACACTTCTATACAGCTTAAAGTGACATTTAAAGGCTTAACTAGGTTAATTAGGTTAACTAGGCAGGTTAGGGTAATTAGGCAAGTTATTGTATAATGATGGTTTGTTCTGTAGACTGTCAGAGAAAATAGCTTAAAGGGGCTAATAATATTGTCCTTAAAATGGTGTTTCAAAAAATAAAAACTGCTTTTGTTCTAGCCGAAATAAAACAAATCAGACTTTCTCCAGAAGAAAAAATATTATCAGACATACTGTGAAAATTTCCTTGCTCTGTTAAACATCATTTAAAAAATATTTAAAAAAGAAAAAAAAAATCAAAGGGGGGTGATTAATTCTGACTTTAACTGTACATTGACCTTCTCAAGTAAATATATCTTGATTGAAGATGTTTTGATATGAAACAAGACCAAAATACAAAGCACGAAAGTCATTTTTGCAGCGTATCCAGCAATAGCCGCCTGTACGCAAGCTGAAGATTTAGCCCATCTTTCACCGTAAATACCCTGGGCTCTCAGGATATATTTCCACCATGTGGGGAAAATAGATCACATTATTTGCATTTGAATGAAGGCCATTCATTGCAGTATTTCTAGGCGGTTTTTTTTTTTTGGGTTCTTCCCCTGCACATATCAAAAATTACAAGGTCTAAATCAATATAAAAGTCTTGTTTGAAATGCAGAGTCTCTGCCTTCTAAATGCTCGCGCATATGGATGTATTATACCATTTAAAGGCTCGTAACATTTATCTCCATTGTAAAATCGAGCATTAAAAGTGACTCTGTCGCACTGATCCCTGAAGCTATAAGTAACACAAATGAATGAGGGGGAAATGGACAGACGGGGATAAAGCATGTTTGTGACTGAAATTCAAACGGATGAGCGCCATCGTTGGAAAAAGGCAAAACAAAATCATTCAAAACAGATTACAGGAAAATGAGCGAAACCGTCGGCAAAATAATGGCTGGAAAGAAAACGTTAGGACCCAAAATGTCAACTCAGAAGAATCATGAAAAGCCACCAAGCTTCAAACAGAAAGTAAGACCATTAAAAACCAAAAGCAAAAGCAAAAAACAAAACAAACACAAAAGCATTTTCCTGTACATTATACGTACCTGACATCTTCAAACAATAACTTTTAAAGACTTTCTTACCACAAGCACCCGATTCGAGGGAGACTACATTTCCCTGGAGTCGGTTGGGTTCTGCCCTCTCCCTCTATTGCTGAGCTCACAAAACACAGCTCGATTTCAACCGCTTACACCAATTTCGTTTTCATTATTAGCTGATTCATTGATAGATGTAAGGATGTTTTTGGGGGCTGGAGGGAGTGAGCGTTCCCTGTGCCTTCATCAGGCTGCACTAGTCACTGTTTACACTAGCCTGAGGGTCCACAAGATTGAGATCAGGGTGCTAGCACCTTGCTAACTATTTAAGCCTACGTAATATAATCCACACCATTGTAACTTTAACTTTTACAAATATCTCAAATTTCAAATTAGTACCAATTCTTGATGTGCTTTTTTAGGGGAAGTGGTTAACCGATTTATCCCACCACCAGTTCAACTTTCATCACTACTGTCCTAGAGTTCAGTAAGTTAGTCGGAGCCTTGAGAACATTAAAACAAAAAAACTGAACTGAAACTAAATATTCAAAAAAAAACCTGCGAGACTTAATTTATGTCCTGCGGCAAAATTATATTTATTAGACTTTTAGTGATCTGTTTGAGGTAGGTCATTTTATTTTTATGCTTTTGATGAAGCAGCATTCAACTTAAGCTCTTTAGAGCATGCGCCGGACTGTTTCTCAGTGTTTCGCCGCAATGTCTTTAAATAAATAATCATTTAGGCCTATTTCATTTTTCATTTGTTTTTCGTTATTTGTTTATTATTATGTACAATAATTGAGACATAAAATGAGATAGTAAAATATAATCAACAACGAAAACGTAAATGAAAATGTCTTGTCTTAGTCCTATCAAAATAGCAAACACTGAACATCTCTCTATATTTAGGCTAAAAGACTGCTTTATTTATTTATTTAAGACTACTTATTTGAACTGAATGTTTGTGCTTTCATTTTAGTTGTCTTATATTTCCTCAGTTCTATTTTTCAAAACGAATCCTCTTTGCACTTAACAGGTTTACAATGCTAATAAAGCGGATTAAAAAATTTTAAATGATTAATGAAGGAGTTATAATGCGTTGACTTATTGTTTAATCTCATTTACAAGCACAGTAGCATATTTAAAGCTGTTGTATAGGCTATTTCTGTCCGTTCGCATCCCGTCCCTTTGCGCCCCCTGGCGGTTTATTCACAAACTGCGGTCATACACTAAAAACAGAGCGGCAGCTATTTAAACGGCGGCAGTATAAGCCCCGGCGGTAATGGTCACATTGAACTCTCACCTACTGTATATTCACCAAATGGGTTCACTGGATTACAGTTGTGATCTTCCATTTGAATATATATTTTAAAGATGTACTTCCTCTCAAGGAAAGTATTAGCATTCAGTAGATTCTTGGTTTAAGTGTGGCAAGAAGTTCTGGTTGGAGTTACAGAACTACCTGAAGATTTAGGCTCATGATTCTGGAACTATATTAAAAGAGCCTCTTTAATCCAACCACAAGTTGTACCTTAAAACAAAAATCACTGACTTAATGAATGATTGATAATCAACAACAATTGGTGGCGCTATTATTAATAAGTCAACGGAGAGTCAAGAGGTCAACTGAGACATTTCTGCAATTGAAGATTTGTTTGTTTTATTTGAGAGTAACAAATGACTGAAGATATTAAACGTGTCTGAAAAGTGACTTGTCAGCCTCCCGATATATTTATGCCTATGTAATATAATCCACAACAATGTAACTTTACCTTTTAAAAACATCTCAAATTTCAAATTATTACCAATTATTGATGTGCTGTTTTAGGAGAAATGGTTCACCGATTTATCCCACCACCAGCTAACTTTCATCACTACTGTCCCATTGTTCAGTAAGCTACGTTAATCAGAGCCTTGTATATTCGCCAAATGGACTCACTTGATTACGGTTTCGATCTTCCATTTGAATATATATATTTTAAAGATGTACTTCCTCTCTAAGAAAGTATTAGCATTCAGTAGATTCTTGGTTTAAGTGTGGCAAGAAAGTCTGGTTGGAGTTACAGAACTACCTGAAGATTTAGGCTCATGATTCTGGAACTGTATTAAAAGAGCCTCTTTATTCCAACCACAAGTTGTACCATAAAACAAAAATCACTGACTTAATGAATGATTGATAATCAACAACAATTGGTGGCGCTATTAATAAAAAGTCAACTGAGAGTCAAGAGGTCAACTGAGACATTTTTGCAATTGAAGATTTGTTTGTTTTATTTAAGAGTAACAAATGACTGAAAATATTAAACGTGTCTGAAATGTGACTTGTCAGCCTCCTGATATATTTAAGCCTATGTAATATAATCCACACCAATGTAACTTTAACTTTTAAAAACATCTCAAATTTCAAATTAGTGCCAATTCTTGATGTGCTGTTTTAGGAGAAATGGTTCACCGATTTATCCCACCACCAGCTAACTTTCATCACTACTGTCCCATTGTTCAGTAAGCTACGTTAATCAGAGCCTTCACCAAATGGACTCACTTGATTACGGTTTCGATCTTCCATTTGAATATATATTTTAAAGATGTACTTCCTCTCTTGGAAAGTATTAGCATTCAGTAGATTCTTGGTTTAACTGGGTTTAAGTGTGGCAAGAAAGTCTGGTTGGAGTTACACAACTACCTGAAGATTTAGGCTCATGATTCTGGAACTGTATTAAAAGAGCCTCTTTAATCCAACCACAAGTTGTACCTTAAAACAAAAATCAAATGGGTTAACTGACTTAATTAACGATTGACAATCAACAACAATTGGTGGCGCTATTAAGAATAAGTCAACTGAGAGTCAACTGAGACATTTCTGCAATTGAAGATTTGCTTGTTTTATTTAAGAGTAACAGATAACTAAAAATATATCACTTGCCTAAAATGCTACTTGTCAGCCTCCCGATATGTTCTTCACCAAATCCAAGATGAGGACTGGTGCAGAAACCCTTGCCCTCAGTTTGTGGACCCTCTGCGACAACGTCTGAAACCTTTGCATCACTCAATAGCCATTGACTCTTAAGTGGTTTTCCCAGAATGCCTCTGCCGCCCACTTTGGTCAAGGCAGGAGTGTCTATCTCCACTAACCCTCAAGAGTATGGACACATCCCCCAGTATTAATTATCCTCAAAGATATATCAACAAGTGTCAGGGGATATGGAGGGTGAGGTGAGTACTCTCTGCCAGACCATCGCAGGGGCTTTGGTTTTGCAATTGCGGGCTGACCCAAGAACAGTGTCAACTGAACAGCACTGTACCAAGAAGGCAACAAACACAATACACTTTTCCTTTTGTGCCTTCATGAGGAAGCCCAGTCTGCCATTTGGTGTCATTCAAGACTGAATTACAAACTCCTCCATTATGGTTTAACTCTCGGTGAGGATGACGGTGCTGTGAATGAGTCTGAACCAATTCCATTTGCAATACAGGTTCGACGACTTAAGGTTTCCTTATGCCTACATATACGCACGGTCTAGCTGGTTATATGGTTGACCTTCTTAAACATGGCAGATTGGTCTTCCTCTGAATGGCCGTCACTTACCTCACAGGAATCCACACTGTAATGTTTGTTTATGTGTTAGCTTGAGGGGCATTTGCGCTAAATTGCCTCTAACTGTCCGAGCTTGTCGCCTCCCTGACCTTGTTAAGGGTAAATCTGCACTACTTTACTTTCTGCTCAAGGGAAGACATCGGCAGATGTAGTGAACCACGTCTCCCATCTGCGAGAGCCTGAGGGACAACGTCCCGTAACTCAAACAAGAAGCCTACGCTCCTCCCGCTGGGATACTTACTCTCTCACCTTTAGTTTAATGGATTTGCTTTGGCAATGCTAAGGGCTGTCGCTGCTTGTCGTGGAAAGCGAAACCCAGACAGGAAGAGCAAACTAAAAAGGCTGAAAGCTACTTTTCTAGGTGTGATAGAGTAAATCAAACTAAAATGAAACAAAGTTGAACTTAAACCTGTGTACTGAACAGAAAAACAAAACAGGTGACCTTAAGCTGCAGCAGGTGAGCTTTAGTTTCATTTCAGGAGACAAAGTGAAACGACGAGCTAGAAAACAAAAGGGAAGTTGAAAGTGCACCGCATTGTTCCAGAATACAATATGTGAAGGACACCAACAGTGGGACAGACATATAGAGATGGAACAGAAGGTGACACACACACACAGCGTACAACATGCATTAATAGAGCGCCCCCCGGGGGTAGGGGGAGGTAATACATGCATTCAGTGCGCGCTCTCTCACGCTCAGGTGTTACGTTGTGTGTCAGTGCAGCAGGTTCATTGCATCCCAGCACCCATTCAACCAACCCCATCCCACCCATTCTCCACCAACAAGCTGCACAGGTAGAAACAGAAGATGAGTTAAAACGCTCCACATTCGCTGCCATGGCTTTCTGGCATCTTCCTCCTATTAAACAGTACAGCATTTCACATATTCTTTTGCCTGCTTGAAATACCCACTCATGCATTCAGGCTTTACAATTTAAAACGTCCCTATTGAAACCTTCGGTGTGTTTCACAATACAAGCTGAACATAAGTAACCGCATTTTTTAGCACTGGGCACATGCCAGCTGCAAGGTTCCCCACAAGCACTGATGATTTCATGCACCGAATCGTGATGCGACTCAGCGAGGGTGTATTTTTAGGCCGGAGGCTTGAATAATTCAGCCGGTCTCCCAGCGTAAATGCTGACTACCTGCAGGCGCCAGCGGCCACTGACTGCGCTGCTTTCAGTAATGCACAGTGAGGGACTAGATGTGGTGGAAAGCCATGGCAGACCCCGGTGTCAATAATATTTTGTGCGCTTCAGCCGCACGGGAGGAAAGAAAAGTGCATTTGCTGTTGACACATGAAAAAGAAATAGGGACACAGAAGAAAGAAGGGAGCCAAACGGCACGCTTGCTGCGGATCAATCAGCCCACATTGATTTGTTTGTTTCACGTGTAGGAAATCTCTGAAGTACATAACTGTGACATAGAGAAACCCAGATGAAAGAACAGAAAGGAAGTGCATCAGACGGCATCCTGCCAAGGGGCAAGGAATCCATTAAACTAAAAACACGGGTCATTTAAAAGTTTGGGCCTTAGACGCTCACACAAAATAAATTAGTCGGAGGTTCTTCTTCATGAAACGCAAGTGGAACAAATTGCGCAAATCACACATACAGCCATTCTTACATAAACCGATGTATCGAAGAGAATGCAACTATTTACGTAAGAATGTTTCTACAAACAATTCACAGATTTTATCGTCTTCAAATCAGCATGCACAGTAAGAAACTTAGGCCCCGTTTACACTAATGCGTTTTAGTTTAAAGTTTTGCTACGGTTACGCCATCTGTCCACACTACGCCGGAGTTCTCGAGCGCCGAAAACGGAGCGTTTCGAAAACGCTGGAGAGGCCGTTTTCATTCTGAAACGCTGCTGCTCCGTCTCAGTGTGGATGATGGAAAACGGAGACATCTGAAAACGGAGGCGGGGCTGCAGACATTCGCCTCTCTGATTGGGGCTTTTTCTCAATATTAAGTAGCCTACAAAAAGTTCAGTCCCGCATTCTCTCCGTGTAAGTTCAGACTTCGCAAGTTTGATCAAGGCTGCAGTCTCTTCTTTTCAGTTTGATATGGAAAACAGACTATACCGAGGACACAGGTAAATCTTCAAAGGGAACAGTGTACTTTATAACTTCATTCACATCACCTTGGCTACGTTGTTTTACTTTCTCAACAATAAAATGTAAACATGATTTAAGGAACTGCCTATTTTCATTTTAATATTAACAACTAAACAGACAGCAGAAATTTTGAGGCGTCGTGCTGCATGAGCGTCATCTTCACTGGGTGGATATTTATAACAAAACAGAGCCGATAACAACTGCCTCCTTTCAATTTCAGTGAAAATATGAAACATCCCCTCTCTTTTGCTGAATATCAGTTTTAATAATCGATAATGGCCATTATAAAAGTATAACATACAATAAGCTTATACATTATAGGAAATAAAGGCAAGCGATCAGTCAATATACAGAATGTACGTGCTTACATTAATCATTAACTTATCTTTGCGCTCAGCCAGAACACGTTACCTGAGAACAATAATAGATTCCAATGACCAAAGTCAGGGGATATGTCGTTAGATAAAGACAACAAGATGAATGAAATATCCCGTTTAATAAATATAGTGAGATTAGATCCAGCGGGAGATGCTTGATGAGAAGTCCGACTAGCAGAGCTCTTATCTGGGTAGATGGGCTGCAGCGCTTGCCAAAGAGTGTGTGTGTGGTCACGTGATGTGCGTTTTCAGCGTTTTGGTGTGGACGGAGAGCAGTTCAGATACGCTGGGTAAAACGCGAGTGTGGACGCGGATCGTTTTCATTCTAAAACGCACTAGTGTAAACGGGGCCTAAGAACATTTGGTTTTTGGCAAGTCGTTTGGAAATAATCTCATCAAAGCAACATCACCTTTGCAGCCTGCATGTAGCAACACGTTTGGCTCAAAGGTGATGCTGTTTTAGATGCATAAGCAAACAACACAAAGGAATAAGGCCAAGAACAACTGCCAGAAACTTGAACCAGGGACCAATGTTCGGTCGTTAATACATATCTGCTGTAGACACAAGCACATCATCATTCACTCTTGACATTTAAGGATTCGATAAACAATTTCACTGGATTGGGAAATCGGGGTGAAGGTTACAGTGGCTCTCTCCAACAGTGTTTTGTAGTATACCGACCCCAGTGAAAGCTCAAAATAGCCATTACTTCTTGGCATTTCTCAATCCAAATACAATTTTAGACAAGCAACCCTTCATTCGGGTCCTTAGGAAAAGAAATGGACTACATACTGGCTTGAGACGTCGTCTGGGCTAAGTCGTTGGTGAAGGCTCCAATGCCCTTGCTGGAGACGGCAGCCAGAGAAAAGAAGTACTCCGTATTCGGACGTAGGCCGTCCACCACAAAGGAAGAGGTCGGAGCAAATTTTTTCTTACCCTGTTTGATGGAAAACAATAACGGTTACTTCTAAATGAGATGCGCAGGAATGGTCCTGACGACATAAATCTGTGCGTTCGAGATGATTCATATGAAGGACGCACCAGAGGTCCATCTTTGCCCTCTTTGTAATGCAGTTCGTAACTGATGATTCCCTCTTTCTCAAAGGCTGGTTCCCACGTCAGCTCAACACCCGTGTCTGACACCTCTCCGACCTGGAAATTGGTCGGCTGTCCTGGGACTACAAACGGAGGCAGTGTTGACAGTTTGATAGACATGAAATAAACAAAGAGATTCAAAAACTGAATGTAGAGTGAAGATGTTGGAAGTGCATAAAAAGTTTTACCGGGTTACAGTTTTGCTCACTTAACACTGGCTAAACACTTTTTTTTGCCAACCCAATGGCAATAATGTTGTAAACTATTTGGGTTGTTTAACAGATAATAAATTATCAGGAGATGCTATGGCAAAAAAAGCTTTTACGAAGATTTGTGGATAAATTAGTTTTTCAGCAAGGCAAGCTGATCTGTTGAATGTTCATTCTTTACAATTGCTGGCAGGAGCTTTAATTCAACCTTTTGATTATGCTACGTCATTTTGGTACAGTAGCTGCTCACAGAGTTTGAAGGAAAAATTGCAAAAGGCACAAAATAAATTAGTACAAATAATTTAAAAAATGCATCCTAGAGCACATTTGCACAAAGAGTCTTTTAATAAATTAGGCCTGTTAACTGTTAGTAATAGAGTGTTTTTTAAAACTGGGAATGGTACGTAAAATGTTTATTAATGGTGGTAATAATAGTGGTTCCTAGTTATTTGATTAACTATTTTCAAATGGTGAAGCAACAGCATTCATACAGCACTAGGGGTTGGGATTTTAATATTTGTTTATTTAAATTTAGAAGTTTAGTGGGAAAAAATATGTTTTATATACAAGTGCAATCACGTGGAACAAACTACCAAAATCAATTAAGGAAATAAAAAATTTAAGGTTGTTCAAAAAAGCTATCAAAAGATAGTAGTTTGATGAGGATAATTAGTTTGCATGGTGGACGAGGATGTTTTATTTTATATGTTACTTGAATGTAAATAGGGTTGCGGCTGGAAGGCCATTAGCTGTGTAGAACATGTGCTGGATAAGTTGACTGTTCGTACTGCTGTGGCGACTGTTTGTTTTATGCGTCATTGGTAATTTTGTAGCCATGCATTGTTTTTATTTAACAGAGGACCACAATGGAAATAAGCCCAGGGCTTTATTGTGTTTTTATCCTTGACAGTTTTATTTTTAACATAGTGTATGGAATACTTTTTGTACAGTTTGTCTACAATTTGTCAAATAAAATTCAATTCAATTCAACAGATTTCCTGATCACAAATCTCACTTTGCAAGATCATTAGTTCACCAGGTACTTAGAACCCTACTGAAAAACCAGCTTGAACCAGGCTAGGCTGGTTGGTTGGTTATAACTGGTCAACCAGCCTGGTTTTAGAGGGGTTTTGGCCACTTCCAGGCTGGTTTCCAGCCATTTCCAGCCTGGTCTTTGTTGGTCAGCTAAAACCAGCTTGACCAGCCTAGCCAGGCTGGGAGCCCAGCCAAAACCAGCTATGTCCAGCTTAAACCTGGCTGATCAAGCTGGTTTAGCTGGTCATTTACCAGCCTGACATGCTAAGACCAGACTGGAAAGGTCTGAAAAACAGCCTGGAAGTGGCCAAAACCATGCTAAAACCAGCCTACCAGCTTAGGCTGGTTTAAGCAGTTTTTTCAGCAGGGAATGGATAAGTATAATAGCTAAACTCACTTTGCTACACCATTAGCTTTTTCAATACTAACAAAAACATTTTCAATTGAGAAACTTACCTTGCTGCATTGTTAGCTCACCAAAATGGAAACGTTTCCAATTGAAAAACCGCACTGTTGACCTCCCAAATAATGACGACATATATTATTAACCACTAAACTCACTTTAGCATGTTAGCTCCCCATACTAGCAGTGATTGCAGATGTTTTTCAGCCACTAAACTATTTGATTAACCCAGACTTAACCCAGGAGGGAAAGTAACCTTGTTACATCTTCCACACGCTAAAATGCAGACTCAAAACTAACCTCCTTGAAGCACTTTGACGTGAATGGGATCTGAGAAAGGTCCATCTCCGACAGATGTGAAAGCCAGAACTCTGATGGTGTAGGTCTCAGAGGTCACCAGACTCTGAATGGTGGTGAGCACGCTGTCCTGGACATTGTGGATCTGCCACATGCTCATGGGGAGAGTTGGGTCCATGGTGTAGTAGACCCGATAACCTTTGATCTGTCCATTGGGCTCATCCGGCTCATCCCATCGTACCAACACAGTGTTCTGCGAGATGATCCGGGCTTGGATGTTTCTTGGCGGGCTGGCGGGAGCTTGCTCTCCAGTCCGAGCCTCAACCGGTTCGCTGGGTGGGCCTTGCCCAATGGTGTTGAAGGCTGAAACGCGGATCTCATAATCCGTGTTGGGAGAAAGTCCTCCAATGCTGTAGCGAGTGGTGGTGATGGAGTCCACAGTCTCAAACTTGCTCTCGGGAGACTTGGCGCGATACTGGATGATGTAATGAGAGACAGGCTCAGGATTCCCACTGTCCCAGGTGATGGTGATACTGGTGGCAGTGGTTTCAGTTACGACAGGGGTGCCCGGAGGTTTTGGCAAGGCTGTAATGGGGGATAAGAAAATACACGGGTGTAAGCATTCATGGGACAAGACAGCATTTGGAAATTGATGCTTCGACATGGGTTTTGTTTCTTGTGCAACCCTTGAGCAACCTTGGATGATTCTTACACTTGACAGTGATCTGGGCCACAGTCTCAATGATGCCCAGGCTGCTCATGGCCACGCAGGTGTAGTTGGCTGACTCGCGGACGCTGTTCAACTCCAGAACGTTCCTGCCCACTGGCATCTCATCCTCAGGCGTCAAGTCCTCCGAGTTAAGCATCCACTTGACGTAGGGCATCGGCGAGCCCACGGCGACACAAGTGATGTTGACGCTCCCGCCCGGCATGATCTCTTGGCTGGTGGGCAGGATGGAGAAACGTGGGGGCACGCGACGAACTGCGAAGGGTGGATGAATGGCGACAAGAAAAAGAGAAAGAGAAAGGTAACAAGACATGCCGATGAAAACGAGCCTTTCTTTAGAACACACAAGGTTGTCTAAAGAGAGGACAGCAAATGATAAATAAAGAGACTAAACAAACTTCACAAATGTTTTGGCTTATACAAAATTAAAATAACGATAAATTAACAGAACTGCTACACCGACAATATAGATTGACATTAAAGCAACAAATTCATAGCAACAAGGTTTCAAGGACTAATATTTGACCCATCACAGCACGATTAACTGCACAAAAATCTATTATGAGTTTCTCATCTTTGAAATTTGGAGATGTCTGTGTGACCTAAAGCAAAGTTAAATGCGTGCATTACTGTTACGAAGTAAAAACGCTAGAGCATTTTCTTTTTAAGGGAATAGAGAAGTGTGAGGTAACTTCATAGGCCAAAACATCCTACATATGTAGCACTGTATGCACACATTGGTACATAGGCAAACCATGATCTGTAAGTCCCGCCAAGAGGGACTAAAGATGAGAAACCTTAATCAGATTTTTATGGTTGAGAGTAGATCAACTGGACAAAGCCTTTTTAAGATCTGACACGCTTCCATTAATAGATGCAGCTGTCATTTTCACAGACATCATGCAGAAATAGGTAGAGGTCAACCAAAAGAATAAATGGGAACAATAAAACCAGAGAGAAGAGTTTGAGATAAAAATGCATAGAGGAATATAACTGAAGGTTCGCTGGCATGCCCGGACAAAAGACAACTTGAGAGGGGAGTAAAAGGAAATATAAGAGAATAAAACGCGCAAAAAGAGCCAGATAGAGGAAGAAAGGGAAGGGTTGGGTAAAGGAACGAGGGGGGGAAACCCACTTCAATGCAGAGAAAGGCTTTTTGAATCGTCTCCAGCCAATATGACGTAATGTGACAGGCTTGTATTGTCACATTGCGGCCCTGGCTAGAGGTAACACAAAATTTACAGTGGAAATTCTTGATTCAGTCAATCTGTAGATGTCAGTTCAACTGAACTAACTGTCACACATATATATATATATAAATATATAAAACAAAAAAGAAAGGAAATGAATCAAAATTGGCCAAATAATGGCACATGAAGGTAAGGACGCTAGTCTACGGTGATGACAGCGATGCACCTCAACTACTGAGATTCCAAACCTACAACACGAGAGAAAAGATGAAGGATCTGTGAGGGGGGAAGGACTGGACATGAGTTATGGTGTAGATGGAGTAAGCCAGGTTATAAAATAGGTTATTTTTTTATTGTCTGTCTGGTATCTTCATTCTTGAATCCTTGCTTTTTGTTACATGACTCAACGAAGGTCAAAAACTACAGACTCTGGACTGCAGATTCATAGAATCTGTTCCAATACTTATGAAGCACCCCTAATATAAATTTCTAATGTTAAGCAACCCCATATGTTACACAAATACTGCTGAAAGAACTGTTTCCAATAGAGTACGATCACGAGACTCTCTAAATACACAGTACATCCAAGTATTGAGTAAGTGTGTACATTAGGGGTGTCAAAATGAATTGTTTCTTCGGTGCACCACGACAATAAGGTATCGGTTCAGTAATAATCATAACCGGTTATTATGTACTGACGCCATTTATCTCCTATGCGCTCTGTCGCGAGGGAGGTGAGCGCGAGTATTTACAACACTCAGCCAAATCAGGGCCGGCCCGTGGCATAGGCACCATAGGCAAATGCTAAGGGCGCTGTATATCCAGGGGGGCGCCAGAAATGAGCGCGGTTCAGTTGGTTTTGTTTTCAATATTCCCGACACACATTCAGTTATAGACGGCATTAACTCAAAAACCTCTTACCCTAAAAAGATCTAAAGTGTGTTTCCTACAAAAAGACGAAGCTGGTTATGTTTCACAGCTGTCTTTCTTTTTTTTCCGCTCGACATTATGAGCACTGCTTCGTTTAAGCCCTCGCAATATGTGTTTAGCCGGGAGAGCTCGCGCTGAGAGGAGCTCTCAGTTAGGGACCGTCGGAAAAGTGCTTATTTTTTTGTTTATTTTATTTATTTATTTATTTTTTCGTTTTTCTCCTCCGCTCAGCGCGAGCTCTCCCTGTTGCGAGGGCTTAAGTGTGTGTGTGTGTTTGTTTCTTTGGTGCTGTCTATGTTTGTGTATGTGTTTGAATGAGAGACAGTGTGGTGCCTTGTGTCTGTGTGTTTATACAGACAGCTTGTTATAGCCTCCCCCCTAAAATATAACACTCTATATAGAAAGCATCGTCAATGCACAGTGATGCACCGAGATATCGAATTGAACCGTATCGAAGGCATGATAATCGTAACCGAACCGAACCGTGAGACCAGTATAGGTTCACACTTCTAGTGTACATCTATAATATGAATGTTTTTTTCCTAAAGCCTTCAATATTAGCAAAATATCCCACGGAAAAAAGCTGCTGTGTGTCTTCACTCACAGGTTTTGGAACCGAGCAATAGAATTACAACTAGAGTTCAGTTTAAAAAGTGCTATCTACTTTGTTTGGCCAGGTGAGAAATGATCATGCCAAACTGAGCCTGGTTTCTCTCAAGGTTTTTTTTTTTCCAATTCACTTTCGTCAATCGGTGAAGTTTTGATCCAAGCCATTGGCTTGCTTGGTTTGGTACTTGTGGAGCTATGCGTTGATAGATCTGCTCCTGTGTTTGGACTATCAGCAGTGCAATTTAAACCACACTGAACTGAACTCTGAAAACTGGACTTCAGTTTACTAGGACTTTGATGTTAAGCTGCTTTGACACGATCTACGTTGTAAAAGCGCTATAGAAATGAAGATAAGATGAATTGAATTGAATATTTCATGTAAAATCTAGAGTTTGGCTTCTATGAATCTTCCTATATGGATGTTGATGGATGGAAATGACAATGAAACAGGAAGTATGGTGGTACTTAGTGTGTCCTAAGATGGCAGTGGTAGGGGGGGGTCATGCCTCATTTACATTGGCAAGAGGAGAAAGGAAAGACAGAGGGACAGCGATGAGTGCTGGGGCTAGCTCAGGAAAGAAAACTGAAGGTAAATGAACAACCCCACATATACACAGATGAGGACAGGAACAACAGGGCACAAGGCAGAACAAGACCTAGGCTGCAAGACAGTTGACCGGGGGGGGGACGGACAGACTGGAAAGACACAATGGTGGACGGACATGTGGGGCAAGAAACAGAAGGGAAATCACATGGGGAGTGAGAGGTGGGGATCGGGGCAAAGAGGAGACTGCAACCATGGGCCAACTGGAGTAAACTTCTCACACAATGGGGCTTGAAATACATGATTAATCTCTCAGCATCGCCTTGGTAGACAGCAGCCATAGAGCATAACGTCCTGAATTTGAAACTCAACACCACCGAAAGCACAGTTTAAATCTAGTTTAAGTGATGGCGCCAACATTCGTGTTGGAAATTACTTTGGTATGTTACATTTATGAATTGAAACAGTTTTAAAAATACTGCCACAGGCTCAATTGATATATTACACATTCTTAAAAAAACTCGTGAGCCGGTGTGACCTAGGTTGGTGTCCATTGAGTAAAAACACACATTACAACTCAATCCAATTGAAGTTTACTTAATATTATTAGGTTACATTTATTTAACAGCGTATTAACCACTTCAACTCTGCTGCTATTTGGGGATTTCCGCCTGGATTTTGCCTACCCAAATTTAAAAGCTTCCCAAATCCACATGCAGAGGTGTTAATGCAAAAATTTGGCATCATTTTAAAGAAAACCCTTTGAATTGTCATAAAACACTATTGAAAGTGTTTAAAATATCTGTATATGTTGTCTGTGTTTTAATAAACACCTAAAAAAAGAGGCGCTTTTTGTATTTTTTTGTTATAAACTCAAATTTGAAAGTGTACCTTTTAGGTTCTGTGTGGTCTAGCGTGCTGTAATTAATTTTGTTGGTTCCTGCACATGTCTGTAATCATAGGAAAAAAGAAAAATGTCTCCACCATAATCTATGCAAAAGTTATTGCATTCCAACTGATGAGAGGTGATAAACAAGCCACAGGGAGCGATCATTGTTTTCATATTTCACTATCATCTTGTTTGATTAAAATGATCAAACAAACCAGCTCCGCGGAGTTTAACTATTCTTTTGTTTGATCAAACATAATTCACTGTGTTTGGACCACGTCAGACATATAAAAGGATTACTTATGCACATCACCTCAAAAACAGAGGAGAATGGCCCTGAAGCGCACAGCATAAGGTAAGGATGACAGCTGTCTGTGCTATCTGGGGCTGCTTATTGATCATGAATGTATTGTTTACATTTCTGCGCCATGGCAACACCACAATTCATTCAACAGCTGTTTGGCATATGAATATAATTCAGTTAAAAGAATGCTAGAACTGTATGAGCACCGGCAAGAGCTTTCATTTAAGCTATAACTTGTGTCATATGAAAAAATATGAAAATGAACCAATGTAAAATACCCAGCTCGGGTATCCAAAAACTGTGTATTTAAGTGTAAATAACTTTTATACAGTAGAATAAATACGAAAGTGATGCATATGTGCATAAAATATAGATTCTACACTTTCAAACAAAACCCCTTATAGGGGTCTGGTGCAACGCTAGCCCTTTAAATCTGAAAGCGAAAGTCGATGACGTCACGGACCCGGGTCCGCAGAGTTTAAGTGGTTAATGCATTTTATCATCAGTTTATTCATGTTGACATTTTTAAATAGGTTTTCTTTTTCAAAAGGAAACACCAGGTTCAATACAAACCGAGCTAACATCAGACATATAATTGTAATTTGAGTTTTTAGACCTAAATTATTTCTGCCAAAAATGCAAAAGAGAATTTAACCGAACCAGAATTGCTCCGTCAGTTAAACATATACTTTTTGATTCACAAAGAAAAGAAATGACAGCAAAACAAACAATGACATACGGAAACACCACCCCCCCATATAAATGCATATTGAACAGATGTTCAACAAAGGTGAAAGGGCAGCCCACGTATCACAGGGTGCATGCATGACCGTGAATTGCAGGGATGACGTCAACAGAACGGCACCAAAATTACTGACCAGGCCTACTTCTACAGTCAACACACATCTGAGGCATGCAGCCCTCCCCAAGTGCAACATCCTAAAGGAATCCACACAATTGAAATGTCCAAATTGGTGAATTCGTCACGGCACACACAGACATCACAGCGCAGCAGTGTTTTTGAAAGGATTGTAGAGAGCGATGACAAAACACAACATGAGCGACAAGACAAGTGGGATCCTTCTAGCGTGGATTAATGATGGACAGGCCCGCACGTAATCCTGAACTGACTTTAAGGGAAAGAAACACAATTCAATTGATGGAATAGTAGATTCAATAAACGTATTACGTGTGGGCCTGCTGACGGGTGATGCAACATTTGGCCATTCGTAAAACCAAAAGGCTAAAAAAGAAAGCTTGCTTCCGAGAGCGAGACAGTAAACTTTGGTTAGTTGAGTGAATGAGGGCTGCAACCTTTCACCTTGCAAATTATTCCCAAATTGGACTATAGAGTCTTAAAACGTATTCAAACCGGTCATTTTCTTACAAAGGAGCTTGGCAACTTCAAAGTCAATGGCAACAAAGCATGGCGCACTTTAAGGCTTGAATAAACTGGGGGGGGAAATCATAAGCGGGTCTAATGTTTTCAGATGCATGTCGACATTTACGGCTGGAGCTATCACCGCATCGGCCTCGCTTGCTTTGCTTTGAAATGCCATTGCACCAAGCCATTGTGGGATTTATCTAAGTCCTGACGCAGCTCGAATCCTGACGTTTGATGTGCGATGGCGTTCTCCGCTCTGATCTTCGGAGGAATATGGAAGAGTCCAATTGGACGGACTCGCTCCTCATTCACTAAAACCAGGAGCCCAGCAGGCTGAGAGCGATCTCTTTGAGGTCCAAAGTGGAAATCCCATTTCAAGCCCAATGTAGAGAGAAAGGCAACTCGAGAGGACAGAGAAGGACAAAATAGGCCAAAGAGTGCCTCACTCCATACAGTGTCTGACTAAGCCGGACATTTGTGGCCATTTTGGTGAGACAGTCTGTCCAGCCCCAAAATGAAGGTAGGAAGGGAAGCCAAAATAATGCGCAGCCCTTTAATGTCACCTTGAAGCTGAGATTACACCCTGTTTGATGTCCCAAACCATCCATTCGGCTTGAAGGTAGCGAGGCGTATTTGCATGCAGGTGGCAGGGGTTCCCCATGTTAACATACACACCTCTGCCGCTGCAATGCAAAGCAGCCGCGGAAGGGGTTCAGACCACGTTCTGATAACTGAAATTTGGAGCATTTGTAAAACATTACAACCTCTAATCAACTGGTTACAGCGTAGCGTTCAATTAGCGTCCAAGGCTTTTGGGAAAGTCTTTCATTTGGATCCAAGTTGGTAGGGTGTGATCTAGCTTGCATTTACAGTTTTACACCTAAATAAATCATGCAAGGGCATGCAACACAACCCAAAGGGGTGGCAGCGGGATTCTCATGCATCTACATGCGCATACATTGAATATATCCGAGCATTTGGCATGGCACACACTTCAGCTCAGCCTTCCAGCATCTCCGAGCGGATCTGGGGGGAGAGAGAGGGGTGGGGGGGGGTCTCGCTTTCCTCAACTAATTACCTTTAATATGCCCTGGGATTTTGAATCCTTAACATTTTGGCTTTGGCTCTGCATTGTACGGATTTGAATGGCAGAACGGTCGAGAGCTTCATTGTCAGGCAGCAACAATGAAAGATTAGCAACGTCATTGAAACAAGAAGAATCGAAATTTCTGTTATTAATTCGCCACGAAGTAGCAGAGAACTTGATAAGTCGAGGCTCACAGTGGGATTTCGTCATATGGAAGCAATTAACTTCCACGCCTGGGGTAGACGACTAACAAGGAGACCAGCAAGTTCAAGTATAAAGTGAAATCTGAAAAGAGCAGCTAGCCATTTTAGCTATTTGCGAGAAGAACATTAGCTAGGAAATGTTAATTCATTTGAGGCTGTTACTCATAGTACAGGGCACATACGAAAAGATTGTAAAGACTTTAGTTTCCTACTCTCATCCCTGCTGAAAAATCCAGCTTAAACCAGCCTAGGCTAGTTGGCTGGTTTTAGCTGGTTAACCAGCCTGGTTTTAGAGAGGTTTGGCCATTTCCAGGCTGGTTTCCAGCCATTTCCAGCCTGGTCTTAGCTGGTCAGGCTGGAAAATGACCAGCTAAATCCAGCTAAAACCAGCTTGACCAGCCTGGTTTAAGCTGGACATAGCTGGTTTTGGCTGGGCTCTCAGCCTGGCTAGGCTGGTCAAGCTGGTTTTAGCTGGTCATCTCCCAGCCTGACCAGCTAAGACCAGGCTGGAAATGGCTGGAAACCATGAAATGGCCAAAACCCATCTAAAACCAGCCTGGTCGACCAGCTAAAACCAGCCTAGGCTTTTCAGTAGGGATTTCCTTTAAGAATCTTTAATGTTTTGGCCACAGCTCAGTCTGATTAGCGTGCATCTAAGGAAAGCTAATGCGCTCTATCTACACGCTAGGAAGCAGTAACAAGCTATCAGGGTAAAAGCGCCGCAGATACCACAGTGGGAACGGCCGGATATGAGAAATAAAGCTCTGCCAATAAATGCCAGACCCTGAGAGACAGAGCAGCGGCGAGGCGCACTTCATTATTTATACCCCCCAAATCATGTGGCGTCGCTCCCCTCCCAACAACACCATGTCTGTATAAAAATGAATAATTTAGGGAGCCATTTAGTCTCAGACATCACGAGATAGCCGGCAACACGTTAGCATTAGCCAAGTGAAGCAGAGGGTCTTGTTCTGTGTCATTATCCTTGACAGACGGACAAACAGCCATCTATAACCTCGCTACACTTAGAAGAGGGATGAGATATCAGTCCAGAGCTATCCGTCCGCACGATTGGACAAACTTGTCTGACTAAATGCAAGCTTTACGCTTGGTTTGTCATTGTAAAGCTAAAATAAATGGCAATTTACGAAGAGCGACTTCCCCTCACCCTATACCACAACTTATAAAGATGGGTTGTTGATGTTGCATTGCATTTTCAGTCACGGAGAAATTAATATATTTAGTATTTATCATCATTTAAAATGCAGATTCTTTTTTTCATATGACATCAGTGGACGTTTACAGTACAATTGAGTAAAACAAAGTGAATTGAAGTTAGTGACTGCCTATATTTCATCAAAATCAGACTTAAAACTCCATAACTATAACTAATATTCTTTAAAAATATTGTTTTTAAGGGTGTTATTTATTTAATGCATCTTGTTTTAAGTATGTTTAGATACTTTCACTGGGAAAACACCCGCACAAAGTCCTAAAGAATGTGTGTGGGTGAACATAAATGTGGTCAAAACCATTCCTGGATGTGAAACAGGACCAGCGCCTAGCTGCATTAGCATAAAGAGACTCGCAAACAAAGCATCAGCTTTTGTTCTGGTCCAATTTGGGGGGTTTTAAGACGGCGATGTAAGAAGCGCACTGGCAACGAAGGCTCAAGCGAATGATAAATCCTCAGTTGATTGAGCCTGCGGACTGCGAAAGGGCAAGAGGCAGTCAGTCATCACGAGGATATATCGCTAGCTGGTAGCTGCTGAGGAAGAAAGTCTGTTTTCTTGGGGGGAGGGGGGGGTGGTGGTTGCATGTACTGCGGAAATCATTATATCTGCCACGGATCCAAACTAATTAGCAGAGCGACATTGCAAACCAAAATGCAGCTTTTGTGCGCACGAGCGGCTTTGTAATTCGGAAGATGGCAGGAAAGCTGTCTGAAGGAAGTCACAACAATGCACAGAAACACAAACCACATCTAACAAGTCAGAACAAAAGGAGAGAACGAAACCAAGGGTGCACATTACACAAACACCACAACACAAGGAGCGGACTAAATGAGTCGCCAACAAAGGCTCAAAACTGTCGAAACCAAGGGAATCATCAAACACGCAAGGAATGCACGACAGCCAAAGGGATTGCGTTTTGAGGCATGCAAGCGCAGTTACATTCTCCCATCATGCATCAGTGCTCGTTTGCTTTCAAAGATCGTCATGACAGCATGTGCACATAAGCAGTTTCTCTGGGCAGAAGCAATACTGAAGGATGCAAACGAGAAAAGGCCCCACAATGCAAACGTAAACATAAAAGACGTAAAACGAACCCGAATCAGCGGGTTGGTTTACACTACTTTTAAAATGCATTTAAATTGCACAGAATTTAAAACTGGTTTAGCAGCTGGCTTTTTAAGCTCCGAATTGCCAATGATCAGTCATGGTTAAGGGTTTAATACACTTTGATTTATCGTTCTTATTTTTGATTTTTTTTTAATGTGGGTTAAAAAAAGTGAAAAAAGAAAAAACACACCAACCTTCTCGAAGCTCTGAGGGATGTAAAGGGGTTGATGCAGAACACAATGACATGAGGAGAAGAGAAAAATAGGGGAAACACAGAGAGAGTAAAAAAGGCCACCTCAAGGCTTTTAGCTGCTACAATTCTCTGGCTGATGTCGCCTGATCACTTCTTTTTTTTGCGTGACATGTCTGCTTAACGCCTTGACCTGCTTTGACCCAAACAGTCTGATTCACCCCAGTGGTTGCTCGCGAGAAGCGCGCGACCGCTGGAGTCAATTCAAGCATGTTATAACAATGCAAAATTACAAGGTCTTTAGCCACCTGAAGAGCTGCCGCTGCGGCTTTAATTACAGAAACAAAACAAAGAGACAAAAACAGAAATCAATGAAACCAAATCAAAGCGAGCGTACAAATAAAGAGCACATAATTAGCATTAAAGTTAGCAGCTACAATCAAGACACCCGACTCTTAAAAAGCATGCGGCTATTGCCATGTGAATGCGCATTAAACATGTGCAGAAATGAGTGTTCTCCGTCGTAGCTGCTAATTTCAAGTGCAGTCAATTCTAGAACAGAAAACATTTGTATTGTACTCGATAATTGAGCTTTGAAAACAAACCAAAAGGAGACGGGATACTCTCTTAATGCAGAATGCGCATAATCAGGGAGACATTTGCATGGCTGTGTTGAATTAATTACCGCTGCAGAAATTTGAACGGATTTCAGAAATCTCCAGTCACCTAATTACCGAAATGTCACTCGGAATCAGATCAAATGTTACTGAACATCTAACACTGTTTAAGGTCTTGGAAATGTTGAATATTTTACCTACCAAGGGGTTTAAAACAAGTAAATAGGGTGTTTTTACATTAACTTTACTGTAGAGAAAAAGATTAACGCTTAAAGCGGGCATAACCGATACAGATCACCAATAGATATTATTGATAATCTCAATGACTACAAATGATCCATTTTATGACTTGTAAACCTTCTCGTAAACTGCCTGTTCGTCTCAAAGCGATCCTTCTGCCATCATTTACTTATTCCAACGTTGATCTAAACATTTATTGATGCTTCTATGGAATACAAAATAAAAGTATTTGCATATTCCCTGAAAAACCTGTTGCGGAAATAGTTGTAATGGAATTAAATTGGAATGACTTGTGTAAATGATGACAGAAATTTCACTGAAACCGTAGCCATCGTCTTGAGATGGACCGCCCGCATCAACAATAACACCTATAATAATGAAAAGACAACTCCCTGACCCATTTCATAATGTAACGGCGCGTGAATTATTTATCCGGAACAAAGTTATTCGGTACACAGCGGGTAAAAAAACCTCATCCCATATGCTGTCTTTTTTAATATGCATTAAATAAATAATACATGCGCAAAATGCATCTCCCTCGATTTATTAAAGTCATCAACCTGGAGATCCTCTTAAGGTTAGCGGCGAGAGCCGCCCGAGCTAATGCGTTGCCTTAAAACAGCCTCAGACGCTCCATTACAATAATGACTATTGAACCAAACAGAGAATGTTAATTATTTAGATCTAGCAGTTAGCAGTTTGAACAAAAACGTATACACTTGTGATTAGCAACATGCATACATTATTTTATGCTGCAACCTTTTTACCTTTTCAAATGGAGTTAGCATTTTGATTGGTTAAGTGCATCGGCCAATCAAAATCAAGACTTACCGTCATCCTCTTCAACCTGAAAACTCGATTACATGACATTACCTGCATGACCCCAAGCTTCCATCGGAAGAGAAGACTGAGAACTACCCATTAAGAATTGGAATTGTGCACATTCAGTTATTAAAATATACAACAGGTCATGTGACCAGCCGTACTTAAAGGGATCTAAATAATTGTTGTTGTTTTTTTTCCGATGGGCTCCAGGCTTCTCCCTACCTCGCACATACAAGTTGGCAGGGGAAGAGTATCGGACGCCTTCCACATTTGACGCCACACACTCGTACTTCCCCTGGTCGGTTTCCTCAGTGTTTTCTATCTGCAGGGCACCTGGGAGAGCAAAGAAAAAGTACACCCCGAAGTAAGGGATGAAAGACAGAGAAAGAAAAAAAAAGACAGAGAGAGAGGGAGAAGAAGACAAGCTATTAGTGGTTTGAAAGTAACACGTCTGTCAGAAAGCATTTGATTTTGTATGTTTGGTGCAGCGTCGCACGTATCCTCATAAATTGCTCAAAGGCTTTTCCCGTTTGAAAGCAAACTTCGCCTTTTAACGCGATGTGTTGAATCTGAGCAGTTCCACACTCAAGGCCAGAAAAAAAATTACACTGATCTAAATATGTCCGAACGCATCCCCTGTCAAACGCAGGGGGGAAAAAGGACTAGCAGCTATGTTATGGTGTACGCAGGACTGCTGGATCGCATCAATCAGTGTGTCGGGAAGTATCAGGGTGTGGAAGTCGGAGGAGATAAAGCGGCGCTCGGTCCCGATGGGAGGGCAGTTGGTGCGGGTCAAGACTGAGTGTGAGCCGAACATCCATTAGTTCATGTCGAAATGTGCTGCGCATGGGGCTGAAGCCTAGCACAACACTTAAATCCCACGGCATGAATTATTTCAGCCGGTCCCCCAGGAGCTGTAGTGGTAGTGCTCATGTCAGTGCGTACAGTGGAACTGAGAATGGCTATTGGCTGTACATGATAAACACTTAATATTCTACTAAATCGCACCCCAGGGTTTGGGCTGTAAAGCCAAGGTCGTTGCCATGTATGCCAAAACACATGCAAATCAAACTTTGAGAGGGATCAAAACGGTAACACTTGAGCTCAAGTAGCAATTCCCACAATAAACTAGTGGCTTAGAACTTTAAAAACTGGCTGTTATTAGTGCTTTTAAAGTATGACCTTACTCTACATCCCTAATCCCAATACCTAAGCCTCAACTACTACTTAATAATCATTACTAATTAGTTAATTAGTAGTTTATTGAGCACAATGTTAACCAGTTAAACTCCGCGGAGCCGGTTTGTTTGATCATTTTAATCAAATAAGATGATAGTGAAATATGAAAACGATGATCGCTCCCTGTGGCTTGTACAGCACCTCTCATCAGTTGGAATACAATAACTTCTGCATAGATTATGGTGGAGGCAATTTTCTTTTTTCCTATGATTACAGACATGTGCAGAAACCACCAACATTAATTACAGCACGCTAGACCACACAGAACCTAAAAGGGACACTTTCAAATGTGAGTTTATGAAAATAAAATACTAAAAGCGCCTCTTTTTTAAGTGTTTATTAAAACACAGACGACATATACAGATATTTTAAACACTTTCAATAGTGTTTTATGAAAATTCAAAGGGTTTTCTTTAAAATCATACCACATTTTTGCATTTATACCTCTGCATGTGGATTTGGGAAGCTTTTAAATGTGGGTAGGCAAAATCCAGGCAGAAATCCCAAAATAACAGCAGAGTTTAACTGGTTAATGGTCTTAAAAGTCTAAAAGGTAAAGTCTTAGTTAATGCTTTATTAATACTGAGAGTTGCCCCTTAAAATAAAGTCTGACTATCATAACTTTCAGAAAACGTTGAGATGGAAAGAGGGTTTAAAGAAGAACTTCGTACTTTCTGCAACTTCAACAAGTTCCCCCTGGAATAACCTGATGTCATATCAAGAGTCTTATTCAGATTATTAAAAAAAGATTTGGGTGTTATTTAGATTGAATTAGGGGTAGGCTGTTTAAAGCAGCTTTAGGAAGATCCTTCCGGTTTATTAGGCATGATTTTTAAGGTAATCAATGAACTAGTATGCTTTTTTTTTCCACCGAATTGATGCAAAGTGTAACTTATTTAAGCCAAATCCCAAAAAAAACCCAACTTCACAAGACATATTTGAACAGCCCAGTAAAAAACATTTTGCATGCACCTGTTACATTACATCTAATAAATAGGTTTGAAGATTCTTAACAGTATGGGGGATTGGATTTTTGACTCTTTAAGCCATATTTTTAAAGGTTGTCAACAGAGAAGTTACTTCAAAAAGTTACTTTGGTTACCAGTAGGTATTCATTTTAAAGTAAATGTTAGCCGTCCACAAAGAAAAAAGCTAACTAAAACTAACAAAACCATAAATAATACCAACTAAAACTAATGGAAATAAAACGAATGGCTTACATTTTAAAATAATGGTCCATTAGTTCACGTATTTACCAACACAAATAAACAATTAGTATTACATTTATTACTGTATTTATTCCTCTTCGTTAATGTAGCATTATGTTATTTGTTTGTGTTTTTTAAAGGAACAACTTTGTTTTTAATAATGCATTAGTTGATGTTGAACTATATTGATAAATGCTTATTTATACTTACAGTTGAAGTCAGAATTATTAGCCCACGTTTATTTTTTTTCCCTAATTTCTGTTTATTTTTATTAAACAGATAAAATTATTATTTATTATTTATTATTTTAATTTTTCAACACGTTCTTAACATAATAGTTTTAATAACTCATCTTTAATAACTGATTTATTTTATCTTTGTCATGATGACAGTAAATAATATTTCACTAGAAATTTTTAAGACACTTCTATACAGCTTAACCTGACATTTAAAGGCTTAACTAGGTTAATTAAGTTAATTAGGCAGGTTATTGTATATCGATGGCTTGTTCTGTAGACTATTGAAAAATATATAGGGTAAAGGGGCTAATAATTTTGACCTTAAAATGGCTTTTAAAAAATGTAAAACTGCTTTTATTTTAGCCTAAATAAAACAAACACGACTTTCTCCAGAAGAAAAAATATTATCAGACATACTGTGAAAATTTCCTTGCTCTGTTAAACATCATTTGGGAAATATTTAAAAAGAAAATAAAAAATGAACTGTAGTTAATGTCAGACCATTATTCTGAAGAGTTATTAACCAATGTAATGAATGCAAAACTATAATTATCTTGAGCCCACACCAACAAAACAAGCCAGAATTTCTCAACATTCACAACTGTGATTGAGAAATGCAAATGGATTGCTTTTCTCGAAAAATCAACCTCCCTTTCATTTACTCACTAAGCAATCCCAGCCTGATTCTTCTTTTATCTGACTTTGAGTGCATTTCGACAGGTAGCATCAACACAGCCCTCGCTCCAGACATTCATTCTGGCCGAACGAAGACGTCAACCGTCGGCTGCCGCCACATGCGGTGCCGGGACATCAGCAGCAGGGACTCCCGCTGCGGTTTAAGCGCACAGTCGGCATCCTGTGGAACATTCTGAGTGCCAACCAGATTCTGGCTTCTGGGTCGATGACTCACACCTGCTCACGGCGGATCAACAGCATGATGGGATCAGGGAGTTTAGAGGCGTGGCAGGGACAGACAGAAACGGAAGGTGGATTCTAAAGTGTGTGCGCAAAAAAATGGAAGGCGGATTCTAAAGTGTGTGCGCTTCCACATGGATCGTTTGATGTGCACATTGCCGGGCAACAGCGGGCGGCCGGGCAACAGCAGGTGGAATTGGAGAGCTTTCTAAAGTCTCCTCAGGTGCGCAGTCCAAGGGGACTCGCTCACGCAAAACCTGTGCTACGTGATGCGACGGAAAATCTGGTGGAAATCTCCACCAGGCCTTCGTCCTGCATCCCTCATCAATCCTGGAGCTTCCGAATGTAGAAAACAGGCAGGAATATTAACATCCAGTCCATAGTCTGGACCACGTTAGGTGTTCAAAATGGTAACAGTTTATTTTGATGGTGATCATGATGATACTGCTCCTTCAACAGGCATTTAACTGACTATAGAAAACTTCAACCTCACACTAACCCTAACCCCAACCCCAACCTAACAGTCTACTTGTAGACAGAACAGGCCAGTAGATGCAATGTAACTTAATTCAACAAACAGACCATCAAAATAAAGTGTGACCGTCAAACCTTCTGTAATAACCCTCCTGTCAAAGGGGTGAAGAAACGACTTTAAATCTGGTGGTAAAATGACAATATATAGACCATAATCTGTATATTAATATGAATATATATTTCATTAATATATAGTCCATAGACGTGCATGGTTTCACACACAATTGTTTTGAGTCCATCAATTAGCTTGTGTCCTTGCATGGTCTATCAATTTTCAAAACAATTATTTATCCAAGCCAAAAACCCTGTGCTACAAAAAACACAACAAAAAAATCAGGTGGAAAATTTCCACCAGGCCTTCGTCTTACATCCCTCATCAATTCTGGAGCCCCTGAATGAAGAACACGGGCAGGAATATTAGTATACAGTCTGAAGTGTTCTGTTCAAATGTTCTGTAATGACACTCCTCAAAGGAGTGAAGAAACAACTTTAAAGGGCCACGAAACCCCCCACTTTCGGTTCAAGTCTACCTTCAAAAATGCATCATAATGGGCGTGGAGCTCCACGATCAGAGGCAGGAGTGGGCGTGGCCAGCAGAGCAGGGGAAGAAGGATGGGAGCAAACAACTGTTGTCAGTCGGCTCATGAAACGAGAAACAAACCATGAATTAAATGCATAGAAATAAACAGTAACTTAATCCCCTGCTACATTTGTTATTCGCAATTTCTCGAATACAACCACAATTTATATCATTATAAGGATAATCGTGTTTATATAAACACTAAATGATTACTTCTCCCTCAATGCCCGGGTCTGAATGCAGACTAAGCACAGCAGGTCTCTTGCCCTGTCTATTTCAACTATTAGCCCTTCTGGTAGTCTGGAGGATTTAGGTGAACACAGCAGCACGGCGATGTGTCTAAATGTGAACAAACTCCACTGATAAAATACAACCTCCGCCAATCTCCAATTCTCGTACTGCTCTCCCCACATGCTGCACTGTATCGGCCCTGACAGGATTGCGGGGAAAAACAAGCAACAAACCCCGTGGATCATGGAAACAAACAAGTGCGACCCTTTATGAATGGTCAAATACTGTGTGCCGTGGGTCCGTGGATGTGGTTACCCAAACATAGGATCACACAGCTTGGCACTGGCAGGTCTGCCTTGCTTTCGAATTCGGAAAGCACGCGCAGTCATGAATAATTAAGAAGCAGGCTCTTCTCATAGGATAAGAAAACTCCGCTATGAATAATAATGAGAAATTGACGCGTCATCACTTGCAGTTTTGCGCTACATCAATGATTTTGATCCGCCCAAAAATTCATTTTAAACCCGAAGATGAAGTTAGCTGACAAAAGCTCAAAATGATCCAGTTTAACCCACAATTAAAGCTGACAGGTGCTAACATTGTCTTAACTGATGCTCAACACACACAAATCTGTTAAAATCTAAAAAAAAAAGTTTGCTGAACCTTTAAATACAATCTAAAAAAAATCTGATGGTAAAATGTTGATATATAGTCCATAATCTGATTATTATGAATATAACCAGAATATACAGCTGAAGTCAGAATTATTAGCCCCCCTTGTTTATTTTTTCCCCAATTTCTGTTCTGTTCTGGGAAGATTGTTTCAGCACATTTCTAAGCATAATAATTTTAAAAACTTATTTCTAATAACTGATTTATTTTATCTTTGCCATGATGACAGTAAATAATATTTGACTAGATATTTTTCATGACACTTCTATACAGCTTAAAGTGACATTAAAAGGCTCAACTAGGTTAATAAGGTGAACTAGGCAGGTTAGGGTATTTAGTCAAGTTATTGTATAGCGATAGTCTGTTCTGTAGATTATCGAAAAAAAATAGCTTAAAGGAGCTAATAATTTTGTCCCAAAAATGATTTTTTAAAAATTAATAACGGCTTTTATTTTAGCCGAAACAAAACAAATAAGACTTTCTCCAGAAGAAAAAATATTATCGGACATACTGTGAAAATTTCCTTGCTCTGTTAAACATCATTTGTGAAATATTTAAAAAAGAAAATCAAAATCAAAAGGGGGCTAATAATTCTGACTTCAACTGTATATGATATATATGAATATACATGATTATATATGAACATATAGTCCATTCATATATAGCCCATAGATTTGTATGGTTTCACACATTTTTTTTTATCCACTACAAGTCAATCAGTTAGCTTGTGTCCTTGCATGGACTATAATTTTTCAAAACAAGACTAGAAATTTACTTAATCTTATTTATTTAAGTAAAAAAAAAAAACTACATTTGAGTTACATGACACGACATGACACGGAAATCTCCACCAGGCCTTCGTCCTACATCCCCCATTAATTCTGGAGACTCCAAATAAATAAAATGGGCAGGAATATTAACATACAGTCCAAAGTCTGGACCACGTTTGTTGTCAAATCTTCTGTAATGACACTACTCAAAGGGGTGAAGAAACAACTTTCAATACAATCTGAAAAATCTGCAGGTAAAATGTTGGTATATAGTCTATAATCTCTTTAATTTATATGAATGTATAGTCCATAAATGTGCATGATTTCACACACAATTGTTTTGTATCCACTATGAGTCTATCAATTAGCTTGTTGCATGGTCTATCCTTTTTCAAAACAAGACAGGACATTTATTTAATGTTATTTAATCAAGCCAAAAACCCGGTGGTACACGACACGACAGAAAATCCGGTGAAAATCTCCACCAGACCTCCTTTCCCCCCATCAATTCTGGAGCCTCCGACTGTAGAAAACAGGCACGAATTTCAATGTTATTGGAGCAGGGGCTGATAAATAAACCATGGCACAGTGGCGTGCCAAGCTCTTGGGAAGCTGTGAGTTCTCCCCGTCTCTCCATTGCTGGGGTCGTAATTGTAGCAATGCCCTTTTCTATGAAAAGCCAGCTAATGATTGAGTAATGTCATTGAGGAAAGAACACAGCGTATCCTAATGCATTAAACACAAATGAATCCCCAACGGCTCTAAAGCAAGCTAAATTTCTCAGGGCTCCTTCCTGCCTGAACCTGACTATTTTGGGTTCTCCTGCTTGCTATTCAGCCGATTCCCCACTGACTTCATTACATATTTGCAGCTGTGATTTTTTTCCCCCCTTGCCTGTTTCCGCTTGTGTTCAGATAAGTTCACTGAGAATATATGATTCCTCAGCTATCTCTCTCAAATCCATCAATCAATGTTCTTGTCTTTACTGCTCATTACTTTGGAGAGGAAGAGTTAGCATAAAGCTAATGAAGGTTTCCCCTACTGAAAAACCCAGCTTAAACCAGCCTAGGCTGGTTGGGTGGTTTTAGCTGGTCGACCTGGCTGGTTTTAGAGGGGTTTTGGCCATTTCCAGGCTGGTTTCCAGCCATTTCCAGCCTGGTCTTAGCTGGTCAGGCTGGAAAATTACCAGCCAAATCCAGCTAAAACCAGCTTGACCAGCCTGGTTTAAGCTGGACATAACTGGTTTTGGCTGGACTCCCAGCTTGTTTAGGCTGATCAAGCTGGTTTTAGCAGGTCATCTCCCAGCCTGACCAGCTAAGACCAGGTTGGAAATGGCTGGAAACCAGCATGGAAGTGGCCAAAAACCCCTCTAAAACCAGGCTAATCAACCAGCTAAAACCAGCCAACCAGCCTAGGCTGGTTTAAGCTGGATTTTTCAGCAGGGGTGTTCTTCCCCTAGCTAGAAAGGGCGTTTTACAACAACAACAACTCCCTGACTATGCTTAACATGTCAGAAAGTGCCTTTGATCCCCTCTCCCTCTCCTCAAATCTCTTGTACACCACAGCCTGAGAATGTTTTCAATTATTATCTTTAATGCATAATTACATTTCGAATTCCCATTATTCATCCTGCCCGTGGCGCTTTTGAGGTTGCCGGTGTAGCCTTGTGTTAGCGGCACAGCTAACGACAAAATAAGCTGTTATCTTCCTTTAAACCAACAGTGTCGAGCTCAAAGTGTCCCGACGCTGCACAATAGCCTTCATGATAAAAAAGCAAGTGGAAGTCATTTCCCCGAATATCCGTAGCAAGACGCAACCAGCTAGCTGACATGAGCCTGCAAGCTACGAGCTATTATGTGACGCCGAACAATAACAAGTGCATTAGTGGATTCCAATGCCTCCTGCAAAATGTGAGTCTAATATGCATTTCCCGAAAGTGAAAGACGGATACTCCGCTACTGACAACCAGGTCAATTGAGATGGCGAAATTGCAGAAATTGGTGGTGTTTGTGGGCAACACAATCGAATAAGTACTTTATAAGAAGTACGTAGGGATGTCCTGGTCCTGGTGACTGACATTTCCTCTGCTTTTCGGGCAGAAATATCACACAGTCCTGTGTTGTTGAAGGCTGTATCTAAAATCCCTCCACTATATTTAAGGGAGCTGCCGTTTCTACTGCTGTCCGAAAGCATAGCGGTCCTTCTGACGTTACAATCGATCCTACAATGCACCGCAATAACGAGTGTACAACTGATGCAGAAGTCTCACGGAAGTTCCAGGAGTCTCCCGCAAAGACTCCCAGTTGGTCGCAAACATTGATAATCTCCCGATATTCCAGTCCTCAAATACTTCACGCACCACTCTCCACGTCATCCCTTCCCGCTCTTCAGATATGTCGCTTAACACCCCCCTCCCCACTCTTCATGGATACACCTTAATAAAATGGGAATGTTTGGTGATATTAACGTTCTGTTTCTGGCACATTAGTATATGTGAGGGGGCAAAATTTTCAAGATGGGTGGTGACCATGGTGGCCATTTTGAAGTCGGCCATCTTGGATCCCGCTTTAGTTTTTTTTAAATAGGAAGAAGGTCATGTGACACATCAAACTTATTGGGAATTTCACAAGAAAAACAATGGTGTGCTTGGTTTTAACGTAATTTCATTCTTTCATGAGTTATTTACAAGTTTCTGACCACTTATAAAATGCGTTCAATGTGCTGCCCATTGTGTTGGATTGTCAGTGCAACCCTCTTCTCCCACTCTTCACACACTGATAGCAACACCGCAGGAGAAATGCCAGCACCGGCTTCAAGTATCCGTAGTTTCAGCTGCTGCACATCTTGTATCTTCACACCATAGACAACAAATATGGGGGCATTCTTCAATGGAAACCTTTATGCACTGAAGCTGGCACGTTCCCTCAGTTTTTCCAGCAAGATGGTGCACCACCACATTATGGGTGTCAGGTCTGAGCAATTCTAGATGAACAGTTTCCTAAAAAGCGAACTGGTCATCGTGGGCCAGCTGAATGGCCCCCAAGGTCTTCCGATCTGACCCTCTTAGACTTTTATCTTTGGGGTCATCTGATGGCAATTGTCTATGGTGCGAAGATACAAGATGTGTACACTCAATGGCTAGAGAATACCCAAAATGCACGGTCAAGAGTTTGTACGCCGAATGAATTTCCACATCTGTCCACAAGATGGCACCCACAGCGGAATCATACCAGTGTAAGTTTCTACATGAAATGTGAACGACCAACAATACGCTTCTTTAAGTGAACTAGGTTAGAGAACTAATGCAGGGAATAGTAAATAATGGAGAGGGGCACAGGTGTCAAGGTGCTCCTGGAGGGCCGCAGCTCTGCACAGTTTAGTTCCAACCCTAATTAAACACACCTGATTAAACGAATTGAGTCCTTTGGCTTGTTTGAAACCTACAGGTAAGTGTCTTGGAGGAGGGATGGAGCTAAACTGTGCAGGGCTGCCGTATAGGGGAACAAGACTTCCGGTTATCATACTATGCCCTTAAATCCAACTAGTCACGGATTGCAGAAAGCTCTTTTAGGAAATTCTCCACTGCTTCAGAGTCAATATGGACAGTTAAACTGGCCATTAAAAGATTTAGTCAAGCACAGCGGGAGTTTGCGTGCTCTTGTGACTGACGGACACGCAGTATCCATTGACCTGCGACCGGTCGGGGCTTTAGCGGTGGGTTCTGTAGACACAAGTCTTGTCATCGGCCGTCATCCATCCCATCCCGGATCATGGGGGAAAACAGGCCAGGGCTGTCTGTTAAGTGGAGTCGGTGTCAGAGGCAGATCTGCTGGGGCGGAGAGCGTGGCAGCCAGGTGTGGAGTCTAGGGAAGCACCGAACCATGACTCGTGCTAGCATGCAGCTGTCTATTACAACCTGTGTGTGTGCGCACATGACCACATGCTTGATTAGGCTCTGTAACAGCTTTCAAACTGGCCATCTTCAGCACACACATTTTACCAGCATCTACGGTTTCATTTGTGTAATTCGATTAGCAGGTTTCGAAATCCCCAAAGCTCTTCGCTGGTTGTAGAAATTCCAAACAACCAGAAATACATTCAAATGATTGGCTGTATTAAGAGCCACAGTATATTAAATAATTAAGTTAATATCTGTAAAATATTAATTAAATTCAATAAGCAGGAGACGGTGGGGCATTAGGAGCAGGAGCAAACCAAACAATTCATTGATGCGTCATCAAAAATGCTAATCGATTTTAATGTTAAACCTTGACATCCATAAATTGACGACCTTTTGAACACCAAAACAACAACACAAACAAACACAATATGATATAAAAACGATTTCTGAAAGCTTCAATTCAAGCCATTCATGAACGAAAGCATAGAAACTCTAATTCCGGTTAAAGTTGGAAAGACGTAGAAATAAAAAATAATCGTTTGTCAAGAATTGGTTTGGAATTGAGTCCTGACTCTCACAATCGCAGTGCCTAAAGGTTGGCATGCTGGGGCAAAAAACAAATACTGACGCATCAGCAAAAATGCTAATCGATTTGATGTCAAAATCTTGACGTCTATTTGACGTCCACGTACTGATGCACTTTTGACAGGCAAAATAACGACAGAAAGTATTATAACGTTAGAAAGATTTCTGAAATATCTCGGAAAGCTTCAATTCTGAATATTCACTGGATTTATTGCTACAATGCATGACAACTACCTTGATGTCAAATAGACATTAAATTGACATGTAACTGTGCCGTCAAAAATTAATTTTTCACGTATTAATGACGCCAATGATAGATGTCAATTTGATGTTGTTTCGACATCAAGGCAGTCATTTAATATTAAATCAGTTTGCAATTAGCAAATTGATTAGCCGTTTCTTTAAGATGCCAGCATTGTCATACATAGATTCCAATCATAAACAAAAGCATGGCAACTCTAAATCAGACTAAAGTTGGAAAGACGTAATTGCACAAACGTAGAAATAATAAAATAACATGTCAGGAAGTTTTTGAAAATCGAAATGAAGTTCGGTTTTGAAATCGAATCGTGACTTCCAGTATCGAAATCGGATCATGAAGTCCCTAAAGATCCCTATACAGCATACACATTTTTCCCCCAACATCTACAGTTTTATTGGTGCAATTTAATTGGCCCATGTGATGATAGGGCATTAGGAGTAAGAGAAGTCAAAACAATAACTGTTGCATCAGCAAAACTGCAAATCGATTTGATGTCAAAATCTTGACGTCTACATACTGATGCCCTTTTGACCACCAAAATAACAACACAAAGTATTATAATATAAGAAAGACTATAAGAAATATATCTGAAAGCTTCAATTCAGAATGTACACTAGATTTCGTATCCCTACAATGCGTGAAAACTACCTTGATGTCAAATAGACATCAAATTGACATCTAAGATTGGCGTCAAAATACGTCAGAAATTTATTTTTGGGATGTTTTTTGATGCCAATGATACATGTCAATTTGAAGTTGTTTTGATATCAAGGTAGTCAATTAACATCAAATCAACTTGAATTTGTGAGTTTCTAATCGACTGGCTGTTTCTTTAAGATGCCAGCAGTCATACATAGATTCCAATCATAAATGAAAGCAAAGAAACTCTAATTCTGGCAAAGTACAAATGCAGAAATAGGGGAAAAAAGTACGTCAAGAATCGAATCATGACTTCCACAATCACAGTCCTTATGCTGTGTTCACACCAGATGCGTAACGGCCGGATAAATCACGCTATTTATGCGTAAATAGCCTCGTGAACATTTGAGGTTACTCGTTTCATTCGCGCGTCAGACCCCGCTTCATTCGCGCATCAAATTTGCTTCATTTGAGTATCAAGTTCACTTCAGAACAGACATTCACTTAATGGGCAGGGCTTCTGTCTGCCTGGTGACATTAGCTTTGTTGCTAAATGGCTAACATGGGTTTTATTAAGAAAATAGCAATGTTTATGTGTTTTATGAAGGCTGAAAAACAGCGTCGATACGTTTAGGGCCGTGTCTGAGTCCACTAGATCCTTTCAGAGGTGCATCCAGCTCTGTGAGCTCATAAACTGCTCCAGAAACTTCACGTGGATGACGGAGTCTTTCAGCGGTGCTTATGACTGAGCCGAGCCCAATTTGAAGAACTGTTGTCAGTTTCGGCTAGAGGATTTCCCCTGGGACACCATTAACAGGTTCTACTTCACAATCACGCCCCCACAAGAGCAAGCTCCTGATTGGTTAATGCGGCGCGAATGTCCGCTTGAGTTCAGTATTTTGAAGTCAAGCGATTCACGTCAAACGCGTCAAACACGCAAAACGCGCAATTCACAGCATTCGCTCATATTGTGCCATTCGCGCGTATCGCGACACAGGATGTCTATTTGCGTGTTTGCATTGACTTAACATTTAAATCACTCACGCTTGACAGGCGTTCCGTATTTGGTGTGAACACAGCATTAAACATCCGCATTCCGATTCAACACATTTTTTTTACCATCTACAGTTTAATTTGTGTAATTAAATTAGCAGTCGATGATGGGGCATTTGAAGTAAGAGAAATAAAACAAAATACTTAACTGATTCTTCGGCAAAAATGCAAATCGATTTAATGGCAAAATCTAGACGTCTATTTGACGTCCACATATTGATGCTATTTTGACCAATAAAATAACAACACAAAAATGTTATAACATAAGAAATGTTTCTGAACTATATCTGAAAGCTTCAATTCTAAATGGACACTGATTTTTGTGTACCTACAATGCATGAAAACCGATGTCTAATAGACATTAAATTGACATCTAACATTGGCGTCGAAAATGGCAATGTTAGTTGAAATAGTTAGTTGTTGAAATAAACGCATGAATAAGAGCTGTTATGAAATCGAATCGTAACTCCCACCATCACAGTCCCTAAAGATTCCCATCCCTATTCAGCGCACACATTTTTTTTCCCCCCCAGCATCTACAGTTTCATTTGTGTAATTCAATTAGCAGCCGATGCTGAGCCACGATTGATTTGTTTGTGAGATCGACCGCGTTTTTGTTTTGTTTTTTTCCCCCCGCATGGGCGGAACTGATTAGCAGAGAAAGGTGACTGTGGTGGCTATGCCTGAAAAATCGCTCTTGCTGCATTTAGTATGCACACTTGACTGGGCCGCTGTACTTGTACGGGACGCACTGCAAGGTCATTAAATAAGCGAGCATCATCACGGGGGCGATATGTAATGCAATTGTTGTCAGCTTCCATCTGTTGGCTTGTTGTACTCTCATAAACACGCCAATGACGCGTGCACACATCCGACAGCTCCGCCTTGGGCTGCCGACTGTCATTTAGCAGCGCGGGTCAGCAACATCCACACAGCTGAAGTCAGAATTGTTCGTCATCCTGTGAATACGTTTTTAAATATTTCCTAAATTATGTTAAACTGAAGGAGTTTTGATGTTAAAATTCAGGAATTTTTCACAGTATTTCCTATAATATTTGTTCTTCTGGAGAAAGTCTTATTTATTTTATTTTGGATAGTATAAAAGCAGTTTTACATTGTTTAAACCATTTAAAGGTCAATAGTATTAGCCCCCTTTGGTCTAATTACCCTAACTTTAGCCTTATTAACCTAGTTAAGCCTTTAAATGTCACTTTAAGCTGAATAGTAGCATCTTGAGGAATATCTCGTCAAATATTATCTGCTATCATCATGGCAAAGATGAAAGAAATCAGTGACTACAAATGAGGTATTAGAACTATTATGATTAAAAGTGTGTTGAAAAAAATCCATTAAACAGAAATTTGAGGGGAAATATACAGGAGGGCTAATAGTTCTGACTGTATATAGCAAATGCAAACATGCAGAATTTGCTAACCAATCAATGTGAGTGTTTGGTAAATTAGGTGCATAAAAGCGACACGTAGCTGTCCCTCTCCGGCACACTGAGCTCAGAGCGGGCCTGAGTTTGTAGAAGCTGCCCTGAGCGAAAAACTCTGTCTTGGATCACTAATCCCATTATGCAAATGTTGCTTTATAAGTCACGTTCAGTTTAGCGCGCGCAAAATGATTAATGTGCTGCATTTTTTGCATTATAAATATGCATGCTTGTGTGCGTAATCTAAGAAAGAGCTTTTTAGGTAGCTTTTATCAGTATAATTTATATATATATATATATATATATATATATATATATAAATATATGAGCAATTCCAGTGTTATGGATGTGACATTTGCAGTAAAAACTCAACACATAAATTGACAGAGAAAATATATTTTAACATTATATTGAAAAATTGTATTATATTTTCTGGAGCAACTAGCCACAGAATTACGGGAGCAGAAAAATATTAATCTGTAAACGTGTTTTGTACTTTAAATAAGGAAAATAAGCATGAGTTATGGATGTGACGAAAAAAGTCTGCGAGTTTACAGTATACAACCCACTTTGTAGAAATTATGTGAATTAAACTGCACAACCCAAAAGAAATAATGCTAATCAAAAGGATTAGAGTCGGCTCTCAAAAAACAAAAATGATTGGTTTTATTTTCTTTAATATTTTCACATTTCTGAGGAAAAAGTGTCGTTATGGATGTGACATCTCTTTGTTATGGATGTGACGCATGTGAAATTACCATTTGTGTGACTTTGGTAAATCAAATAGAATAGTTTGAAAACATTGACAGATGCATTTTTGAGTGTTTTTAAAGTACTGTAATATACTTGCTTACACAAAAAACCCAGAAATGGTTTCCGTTTTTTGGTAAAAACTTTTTTTTTTCATGGCAAGGTTGACATTTGCACGGAATTGCTCATATATATATATATATATATATATATATATATATATATATATATATATATATATATATATATATATATTCTTTTCCTTTTTTAATATTTCCCAAATGATGTTTAACAGGGCAAAGACATTTTCAGAGCATGTCTGACCATATTTATTTGTTTTATTTTGGCTAGAATGAAAGCAGTTTTAAATTTTTTTAACACCATTTTAAGGACAAAATTATTATCCCCTTTAGCTATACATATATTACATATATATATATATATATATATATATATATATATATATATATATATATATATATATATATATATATATATATATATATATATATATATATATATATATATATGTAAACATTTTAAGGTCAATATTGTTAGCTCCTTTAAGCTATTTTTTTAAAGTGTCTGCAGATCAAACCATTGTTATACAATAACTTGCCTAATTACTTTACTTTACTCACTTTAAGCTGTATAGAAGTGTCTTGAAGAATATCTAGTCAAATATTATTTACTGTCATCATGACAAAGATAAATTAAATCAGTTATTAGAGATGAGTTATTAAAACTATTATGATTAGAATCTTCAAAAGTCTCTGTTGTTGTCTTGACCGCACAAACAATGCAGGTACCTCAATGGAAACCCTGCCTCCGCTTTCTTTTGATTGGAGAATGAAAAAGACGCGAGTGACGTAACATGCTCGGAGTTGACTTTTTTTCAACTAAGAGCGCAGGGCGCGCAAAACGCTAAAACACAGAGCGCATAAGCAGCGCGCAAAACACTCGCGGTTGTTGGTATACCATTCAAAAGAGGCGCCACCGAACACAAAATGCGAGTTCGATGTGATCGGCCCCTCAGTGTCCGACACGTGACGATATACAGTCATATCGCACTGCTACTCATGTGCTTTGCGTTTACACAAGTTCAACGGCATAATTGTGTACATAAAAAAAGAAAATCAAACACGGAAAGCACAATATAAATATATTTATATTTTTATTAGGTACACCTTTCCAACTGCTCGTTAACTTAAATTTCTAAGCCGGATCCGGGACGTCTGAAATCTGGTCTGGCATCTCATTTTACGTTACGGACTTGACACCCCCCCCCTCAATCTCTTCGCTTTCATTTGTGATACAATCCCCCTCCCCCTTCACTTTCGTCTGCAACACAACCCTCTGAAACCCTCACCCCCGCCCGCTCTTCACTTTCATCTGCAACACCTCTTCCTCCTCTGGTAGCATGCCGGATCTGTTATCTGATTGTATCGCAATCTTCACATTAAGCACTGCAAACAACCACCTCTGGGGTTTACAGAGAATGGCAGTTCTGTGGTTGCAAATGCCTTGTGGATGCCAGAGGTCAGAGGAGAATGGCCAGACTGGTTCCAGCTGATAGAAAGGCAACAGTAACTCAAATAAGCACTCGTTACAACGGAGGTCTGCAGAAGAGCATCTCTGAGCACACAACACATCCAACCTTGAGGCAGATGGGCTACAGCAGGAGAAGACCACACCGGGTGCCACTCCATATATTATTTTTTATATATATATATATATATATATATATATATATATATATATATATATATATATATATATATATATATATATAAAATATATATATATATATATATATATCGCTAAAAAAATATACTTATTTTATTTATAAATATATTTTCTGTGTGGTTGTAATGTTTCACTTTGATATTTTATAAATCTATATTTATCATTAAATATCATTAAAAAAAAAAAAAAACACACCGGGTGCCACTCCATATATTATTTTATATATATATATATATATATATATATATATATATATATATTACATAAAAAATATACTTATTTTATTTATAAATATATTTTCTGTGTGGTTGTAATGTTTCACTTTGATATTTTATAAATCTATATTTATCATTAAATGTTTATCATGAATATATTTGATAATTTTATACACGTTAATCATTATGCATTTATTGTTGTTTTAACTCAATTTTAAAACAGTAATAAACTCAGTTTCCAACCCATATGCACCTGTAAACATACAAAATGTAACATTAAATTAAATAATAAAGCAGAACTGTAAGTAAAAACCCCAGAAGAGTGACTAGCGGCAGAAGCGCAGCTCTTGGAAACCGCATCCAGCAGAATTGCTAACGCTAACTTACCTGCTGGCTGTGAAAAAAAGAAGCTGTTTATGAGGTTAGAAAGAGGTAGCATTAGCATCGTTCCAGATTAGACCAGGGCTGCTTTAGCAGCGCCTGCCTTAGCAAGAATAGCGCAGCGCTAATGTCAAAAGATCAACACACACCTGCCCGACTCCCGACACCACATTAAAACACACACACACACATATAACACAGACACAAACACACACACACACACACACACAGAGACACAGAGGAGCTCTCCCGCTAGTTAGCGCTCATGTTAAAGTTAAGGTTAGTTGTGATTAGCGATCTTACCTCGGATAGGCGTACCCTCTGGAAGAGACACAAACGAGACACACAGATCAGTTTAGTTGACGGTTAGCGAGACTCTGCTAATGTACGGGTTAGTTTAGATTTAGATTATAGTCATCATCAACATCATTATTAATATTATTAAGGGTTTAGTAGAGGTTAGAGACCCACCAGTGCTGGACGCCGAGCATAATTTTAATAATAATACTGATGAGATATTTAAACACACTGATTCAATGGATTTACTACTTTTTTTGAGGTAAGCTGTTGCAAACAATTTATATGAGCTGAATTTAAACTAACTAATTAAATCTAGCAACGTTCAACTTAGTTTATTTGTCAAAATTCATTAATATTTTAATCATTTTTTTGGATTTATAAAAATTAAATATTAAACAATGTTTGTTTGTTTATTTAATTGGTTATTTACATTCTGTTTTTATTCTAAAATTTTATATTAATACTATATTAGTCAATTGAAAATAAATCAAATAATAATAATCCTAAATAATTATTAATAAAACATACAAATATTAATGTTTTATTTTTTAATGTGTTGATTATCCCCTTAAATTTTTTTTTATATTTTATAAATTGACGATTAATTAAATAATAATAAAATTTAACATTGTTTTATTTTGTAATACATTTTACAGTATAAAT